>NC_092242.1:42929997-43016198 GCF_036320965.1 Panulirus ornatus | reverse complement strand
TATCTCTGTATGTATACGTTAAAATTTATAGGTACTGTATATGTGGGTGTGTGGGCTTTTATGTATGTACACATGTATGTGGGGGGTTGGGCAATTCTTTCGTCTGTTTCCTTGCGCTACCTCCCTAACGCGAGAGACAGACATAGTATGAAAAATGGGGTGCCTAAATGTGTGTGGACGTAACCAAGATGAGAAAAAAGGAGAGATAGGTAGTATGTTTGAGGAAAGGAGCCTGGTTCTTTTGGCTCTGAGTGACATGAAGCTGAAGGGTAAAGGGGAAGAGTGGTTTGGGAATATCTTGGGAGTAAAGTCTGGAGTTAGTGAGAGGACAAGAGAAAGGGAAGGAGTAGCACTACTCCTGAAACAGGAGTGGCGGGAGTATGTGATAGAGTGTGAGAAAATAAACTTTAGATTGATATGGGTAAAAATGAAAGTTGATGGAGAAAGATGGGTGATTATTGGTGCATATGCACCTGGGCATGAGAGAAAGATCATGAGAGGCAAGTGTTTTGGGAGCAGCTGAGTGAGTGTGTTAGTAGTTTTGATGCACAAGACCGTGCTATAGTGATGGGTGATTTGAATGCAAGGGAGAGTAATGTGGCAGTTGAGTAAATAATTGGATTACATGGGGTGTTCAGCGCTGTAAATGGAAATGGTGAGGAGCTTGTAGATTTATGTGCTGAAAAAGGACTGGTTTGATTGGAAATACTTGGGTTAAAAAAGAGATATACATAAGTATACGGATGTAAGTGGGAAAGATGGCCAGAGAGCGTTATTGGATTGCGTGTTAATTGATAGACGCACGAAAGAGAGACTTTTGGATGTTAATGTGCTGAGAAGTGCAACTGGAGGGATGTCTGATCATTATCTTCTGGAAGCGAAGGTGAAGAGTTGTGGGGGTTTTCAGAAAAGAAGAGAGAATGTTGGGGAGAAGAGAGTGATGAGAGTAAGTGAGCTTGGGAAGGAGACTTGTGTGAGGAAGTACCAGGAGAGACTGAGTACAGAATGGAAAAAGGTGAGAACAAAGGAGGTAAGGGGAGTGGGGGAGGAATGGGATTCATTTAGGGAAGTAGTGATGGCTTGCGCAAAAGATGCTTGTGGCATGAGAAGCGTGGGAGGTGAGTTGATTAGAAAAGGTAGTGAGTGGTGGGATGAAGAAGTAAGATTATTAGTGGAAGAGAAGAGAAAGGCACTTGGACGATTTTTGCAGGGAAAAAATGCAAATGAGTAGGAGAGGTATAAAAGAAAGTGGCAGGAGGTCAAGAGAAAGGTGCAAGAGGTGAAAAAGAGGGCAAATGAGAGCTGGGGTGAGAGAGTGTCATTAAATTTCAGGGAGAATAAGAAGACGTTTTGGAAGGAGGTAAATAAAGTGCGTAAGACAAGGGAGCAAATGGGAACTGCAGTGAAGGGGGCTAATGGGGAGGTGATAACAAGTAGCGGTGATGTGAGAAGGAGATGGAATGAGTATTTTGAAGGTTTGTTGAATGTGTTTGATAATAGAGTGGCAGAAATAGGGTGTTTTGGTCGAGGTGGTGTGCAAAGTGCGAGGGTTATGGAAAATGATTTGGTAAATACAGAAGAGGTAGTAAAAGCTTTAAGGAATATGAAAGCCGGCAAGGCAGCAGGTTTGGATGGTATTGCAGTGGAATTTATTAAAAAAGGGGGTGACTGTATTGTTGACTGGTTGGTAAGGTTATTCATGTAAGTATGATTCATGGTGTGGTGCCTGAGGATTGGCGGAATGCGTACATAGTGCCAATGTACACAAAGGCAAAAGGGATAAGAGTGAGTGCTCAAATTACAGAGGTATAAGTTTGTTGAATGTTCCTGTAAATTATATGGGAGGGTATTGATTGAGAGGGTGAAGGTATGTACAGAGCATCAGAATGGGGAAGAAAAGTGTGGTTTCAGAAGTTTTAGATGATGTGTCGATCAGTTGTTTGCTTTGAAGAATGTATGTGAGAAATACTTAGAAAAACAAATGGGTTTGTATGTAGCATTTATGGATCTAGAGAAGGCATACGATAGAGTTGACAGAGATGCTCTGTGGAAGGTTTTAAGAATATGTGGTGTGGGAGGCAAGTTGTAAGAAGCAGTGAAAAGTTTTTATCAAGGATGTAAGGCATGTGTACCAGTAGGAAGAGATGAAAGTGATTGGTTCTCAGTGAATGTAGGTTTACGGCAGGGGTGTGTAATATCTCCATGGTTGTTTAATTTGTTTATGGATCGGGTTGTTCGGGAGGTGAATGCAAGAGTTTTCGAAAGAGGTGCAAGTATGCAGTTTGTTTTGGATGAGAGAGGTTGGGAAGTCAGTCAGTTGTTGTTCGCTGATGATACAGCGCTGGTGGCTGATTCATGTAAGAAACTGCAGAAGCTGGTGACTGAGTTTGGTAAAGTGTGTGAAAGAAGAAAGTTAAGAGTAAATGTGAATAAAAGCAAGGTTATTAGGTACAGTAGGGTTCAGGATCGAGTCAATTCGGAGGTAAGTTTTAATTTAGAAAAACTGGAGGAAGTAAAGTGTTTTAGATATCTGGGATTAGATCTGGCAACGGATGGAAAAATGAAAGCGGAAGTGAATCATAGTGTGGGGGAGGGGGCGAAAATTCTGGGAGCCTTGAAAAATGTTTCGAAGTCGAGAACATTATCTCGGAAAGCAAAAATGGGTATGTTTGAAGGAATAGTGGTTCTAACAATGTTGTATGGTTGCGAGGCGTGGGCAATGGATAGAGTTGTGCGTAGGAGGGTGGATGTGCTGGAAATGAGATGTTTGAGGACAATATGTGTTGTGAGGTGGTTTGATCGAGTAAGTAATGTAAGGGTAAGAGAGATATGTGGAAATAAAAAGAGTGTGGTTGAGAGAGGAGAGGAGGGTGTTTTGAAATGGTTTGGTCACATGGAGAGAATGAGTGAGGAAAGATTGACCAAGAGGATATATGTTTCAGAGGTGGAGGGAAAGAGGAGAAGTGGGAGACCAAATTGGAGTTGGAAATATGGAGTGAAAAAGATTTTGAGTGGTCTGGGCCGAAACATGCAGGAGGGTGAAAGGCGTGCAAGGAATAGAGTGAATTGGAACGATGTGGTATACCGAGGTCGACGTGCTGTCAATGGATTGAACCAGGGCATGTGAAGCGTCTGGTGTAAACCATGGAAAGTTGTGTGGGGCCTGGATGTGGAAAGGGAGCTGTGGTTTCGGTGAATTATTACATGACAGCTAGAGACTGAGTGTGAACGAATTGGGCTTTTGGTGTCTTTTCCTAGCGCTACCTCGCACATATGAGGGGGGAGGGGGTTGTTATTCCATGTATGGCGAGTTGGCGATAGGAACAAATAAAGGCAGACAGTATGAATTATATACATATGTATATATTTATATGTCTGTGTGTATATATATATGTTTACATTGAGATGTATAGGTCTGTATATTTGCGTGTGTGGACGTGTATGTATATACATGAGTATGTGGGCGGGTTGGGCCAATCTTTCGTTTGTTTCCTTGCACTACCAGCTAACGTGGGAGACAGCGACAAAGCAAAATGAAAATGATAAAAAGAAAATATATATATATATATATATATATATATATATATATATATATATATATATATATATATATATATATATATATATATATATATATATATATTTTTCTTTTTTTTTTTTTTTGCTTTGTCGCTGTCTCCCGCGTTTGCGAGGTAGCGCAAGGAAACAGACGAAAGAAATGGCCCAACCCACCCCCATACACATGTATATACATACGTCCACACACGCAAATATACATACCTACACAGCTTTCCATGGTTTACCCCAGACGCTTCACATGCCTTGATTCAATCCACTGACAGCACGTCAACCCCGGTATACCACATCGCTCCAATTCACTCTATTCCTTGCCCTCCTTTCACCCTCCTGCATGTTCAGGCCCCGATCACACAAAATCTTTTTCACTCCATCTTTCCACCTCCAATTTGGTCTCCCTCTTCTCCTCGTTCCCTCCACCTCCGACACATATATCCTCTTGGTCAATCTTTCCTCACTCATTCTCTCCATGTGCCCAAACCATTTCAAAACACCCTCTTCTGCTCTCTCAACCACGCTCTTTTTATTTCCACACATCTCTCTTACCCTTACGTTACTTACTCGATCAAACCACCTCACACAACACATTGTCCTCAAACATCTCATTTCCAGCACATCCATCCTCCTGCGCACAACTCTATACATAGCCCACGCCTCGCAACCATACAACATTGTTGGAACCACTATTCCTTCAAACATACCCATTTTTGCTTTCCGAGATAATGTTCTCGACTTCCACACATTCTTCAAGGCTCCCAGAATTTTCGCCCCCTCCCCCACCCTATGATCCACTTCCGCTTCCATGGTTCCATCCGCTGCCAGATCCACTCCCAGATATCTAAAACACTTCACTTCCTCCAGTTTTTCTCCATTCAAACTCACATCCCAATTGACTTGACCCTCAACCCTGCTGTACCTAATAACCTTGCTCTTATTCACATTTATTCTTAACTTTCTTCTTTCACACACTTTACCAAACTCAGTCACCAGCTTCTGCAGTTTCTCACATGAATCAGCCACCAGCGCTGTATCATCAGCGAACAAGAACTGACTCACTTCCCAAGCTCTCTCATGCCATATATATATATATATATATATATATATATATATATATATATATATATATATATATATATATATATATATATATATATATATTTTTTTTTTATTTATTCATTTATTTTGCTTTGTCGCTGTCTCCCGCGTTAACGAGGTAGCGCAAGGAAACAAACGAAAGAATGGCCCAACCCGCTAACGTACACATGTATATACATACACGTCCACACACGCAAATATACATACCTATACATCTCCATGTACACATATATATACACACACAGAAATATACATATATAAAAATGTAAATAATTTATACTATCGACCTTTATTTGTTCCCATCGCCACCTCGCCAAACATGGAGAAACATTCCCCTCCCCCCTCATATGTGCGAGGTAGCGCTAGGAAAAGACACCAAAGGCTACATTCGTTCACACTCTGTCTCTAGCTGTCTTGTAATAATGCACCGAAACCACAGCTCCCTTTCCACATACAGGCCCCACACAACTTTCCATGGTTTATCCCAGACGCTTCACATGCCTTGGTTCAATCCATTGACAGCAGGTCGAACCCGGTATACCACATCGTTCCAATTCACTCTATTCCTTGCACGCCTTTCACCCTCTTGCATGTTAAGGCCCAGATCGCTCAAAATCTTTTTCACTCCATCTTTCCACCTCCCATTTGGTCTCCCACTTCTCCTCGTTCCCTCCACCTCTGACACATATATCCTCTTGGTAAATCTTTCCTCACTCATTCTCTCCATGCGACCAAACCATTTCAAAACACCCTCTTCTGCTCTCTCAACCACACTCGTTTTATTTCCACACATCTATCTTACCCTTACTTTACTTACTCGATCAAACCACCTCACACCACATATGGTCCTCAAACATCTCATTTCCAGCACATCCACCCTCATGTGCACAACTCTATCCATAGCCCACGCCTCGCAACCATACAACATTGTTGGAACCACTAATCCTTCAAACATACCCATTTTTGCTCTCCGATATAATGTTCTCAACTTCCAAACATTCTTCAAGGCTCCCAGAATTTTCGCCCCCTAACCCACCCTATGATTCGCTTCCGCTTCCATGGTTCCATCCGCTGCCACATCCACTCCCAGATATCTAAAACACTTTTACTTCCTCCAGTTTTTATCCACTCAAACTTACCTCCCAATTGACTTGACCCTCAACCCTACTGTACCTAATAACCTTGCTCTTATTCACATCTACTCGTAACTTTCTTCTTTCACACACTTTACCAAACTCAGTCACATGCTTCTGCAGTTTCTTACATGAATCAGCCACCAGCGCTGTATCATCAGCCAACAACAACTGAATCACCTCCCAAGTTCTCTCATCCAGAACAGACTGCATACTTGTCCCTCTTTCCAAAACTCTTGCATTCACCTCCCTAACAATCCAATCCATAAACAAATTCAACAACCATGGAGACATCACACACCCTTGCCGCAAACCCACATTCACTGATAACCAATCACTTTCCTCTCTTCCTACACGTACACGTGCTTTACATCCTCGATAAAAAGTTTTCACTGCTTCTAACAACGTGCCTTCCACACAAATTATTCTTAAAACCTTCCACACAGCATCTCTATCAACTATATCATATATCTTCTCCAGATCCAAAAATGCTATATACAAATTCATTTGTTTTTCTAAGTATTTCTCACATACATTCCTCAAAGCAAACACCTGATCCACACTTCCTCTACCACCTCTGAAACCACACTGCTCTTCCCCAGTCTGATGCTCTGTACATGCCTTCACCCTCTCAATCAATACCCTCCCATATAATTTACCAGAAATACTCAACAAACTTATACCTCTGTAATTTGAGCACTCACTCTTATCCCCTTTGCCTTTGTGCAATGGCACTATGCAAGCATTCCGCCAATCCTCAGGCACCTCACCATGAATCATACATACAAGAAATAACCTTACCAACCAGTCAACAATACAGTCACCCTCTTTTTTGATGAATTCCACTGCAATACCATTCAAACCTGCTGCCCTCCGGCTTTCAACTTCCGTAAAGCTTTCACTACCTCTCCTCTATTTACCAAATCATTTTCCCTAACCCTCTCACTTTGCACACCACCTCGACCAAAACACTGTATATCTGCCACTCTGTCATCAAACACATTCAACAAACCTTCAAAATACTCACTCCATCTCCTTATATATATATATATATATATATATATATATATATATATATATATATATATATATATATATATATATATATATATATATATATATATATATATATATATATATCTATATATTTATTTATTTATTTATTTATTTATTTTGCTTTGTCGCTGTCTCCCGCGTTAGCGATGTAGCGCAAGGAAACAGACCAAAGAATGACCCAACCCGCCCACCTACACATGTATATACATACACGTCCGCACACGCAAATTTACATACCTATATACCTCAATGTACACATATATATACACACACACAGACATATACATATATCAACATGTACATAATTCATACTGTCTGCCTTTATTTGTTCCTATCGCCACCTCGCCACACTTGGAATAACAACCCCCTCCCCCCCTCATGTGTGCGAGGTAGCGCTAGGAAAGACACCAAAGGCCCCATTCGTTCACAATCAGTCTCTAGCTGTCATATAATAATGCAAAGAAAACACAGCTCCCTTTCCACATCTAGGCCCCACACACTTTCCATGGTTTACCCCTGACGCTTCACATACCCTGGTTCAATCCATTGACAGCACGTCGACCATGGTATACCACATCGTTCCAATTCACTCTATTCCTTGCACGCCTTTCACCCTCCTGCATGTTCAGGCCCCGATCACTCAAAATCTTTTTCACTCCATATTTCCACCTTCAATTTGGTCTCCCACTTCTCCTCGTTCCCTCTACCTCTAACACATATATCCTCTTGGTCAATCTTTCCCCACTCATTCTCCCCATGTGACCAAACCATTTCAAAACACCCTCCTCTGCTCTCTCAACCACATTCTTTTTATTTCCACACATCTCTCTCACCCTTACATTGCTTACTCGATCAAACCACCTCACACCACATATTGTCCTCAAACATCTCTTTTCCAGTACATCCACCCTCCTACGCAAAACTCTATCCATAGCCCACGCACCGCAACCATAAAACATTGTTTGTACCACTATTCCTTCAAACATATCCATTTTTGCTTTCCGAGATAATGTTCTCGATTTCCAAACATTCTTCAAGGCTCCCAGAATTTTCGCCCCCTCCCCCACCCTATGATTCACTTGCGCTTCCATGGTTCCATCCGCTGCCAGATCCACTCCCAGATATCTAAAACACTCTACTTCCTCCAGTTTTTTCTATATTCAAACTTACCTCCCAGTTGACTTGACCCTCAACCCTACTGTACCTAATAACCTTGCTCTTATTCACATTTACTCTTAACTTTCTTCTTTCACACACTTTACCAAACTCAGTCACCAGCTTCTGCAGTTTCTTACATGAATTAGCCACCAGCGCTGTATCATCAGCGAACTACAACTGACTCACTTCCCAAGCTCTCTCATCCAGAACAGACTACATACTTGCCCCTCTTTCCAAAACGCTTGCATTTACCTCCCTAACAACCCCATCCATAAACAAATTAAACAACCATGGAGACAATACACACCCCTGCCGCAAACCTACTTTCATTGAGAACCAATCACTTTCCTCTCTTCCTACACGTACACATACCTTACATCCTCGATAAAAACTTTTCACTGCTTCTAACAACTTGCCTCCCACACCATATATTCTTAATACCTTACACAGAGCATCTCTATCATCTCTATCATATGCCTTCTCTAGATCCATAAATGCTACATACACATCCATTTGTTTTTCTAAGTATTTCTCACATACATTCTTCAAAGCAAACACCTGATCCACACATCCTTTACCACTTCTGAAACCACACTGCTCTTCCCCAATCTGATGCTCTGTACACGCCTTCACCCTCTCAATCAATACCCTCCCATATAATTTACCAGGAACACTGAACAAACTTATACCTCTGTAAATTGAGCACTCACTCTTATCCCCTTTGCCTTTGTGTACATTGGCACTATGCACGCATTCCGCCAATCCTCAGGCACCATATTATGAATCATACATACATTAAATAACTTTACCAACCAGTCAACAATACAGTAACCCCCTTTTTTAATAAATTCAACTGCAATACCATCCAAACGTGCTGCTTTTCCGGCTTTCATCTTCCGTAAAGCTTTTACTACCTCTTCTCTATTTACCAAATCATTTTCCCTAACCCTCTCACTTTCCATACCATCTCGACCAAAACACCCTATATCTGCTACTCTATCATCAAACATATTCAACAAACCTTCAAAATACTCACTACATCTCCTTCTCACATCACCACAACTTGTTATCACCTCCCCATTAGCCCCCTTCACTGAAGTTCCCATTTGCTCCCTTGTCTTACGCACTTTATTTACCTACTTCCAAAACATCTTTTTATTCTCCCTGAAATTTAATGATACTCTCTCACCCCAACTCTCACTTGCCCTCTTTTTCACCTCTTGCACCTTTCTCTTGACCTCCTGCCTCTTTCTTTTATACCTCTCTCACTCATTTGCATTTTTTCCCCGCAAAAATCGTTCAAATGCCTCTCTCTTCTCTTTCTCTAATAATCTTACTTCTTCTTCCCACCACTCACTACCTTTTGTAATGAACCCACCTCCCACGCTTCTCATGTCACAAGCATCTTTTGCGCAAGCCATCACTGCTTCCCTAAATACACCCCATTCCTCCCCCAATCCCCTTACTTAAATTGTTCTCACCTTTTTCCATTCTGTACTCAGTCTCTCCTAGTAATTCCTCACACAAGTCTCCTTCCCATGCTCACTTACTCTCACCACTCTCTTCACCTCAACATTATTTCTTCTTTTCTGAAAACCCCCACAAATCTTCAACTTCGCTTCCACAAGATAATGATCATACATCCCTCCAGTTGCACCTCTCAGCTTATTAACATCCAAAAGTCTCTCTTTTCGTGCGTCTATCAATTACCACTTAATCCAATAACGCTCTCTGGCCATCTCTCCTACTTACATACGTAAACTTATGTATATCTCGCTTTTCAGACCAGGTATTCCCAATCACCAGTACTTTTTCAGCACATAAATCTACAAGCTCTTCACCATTTCCATTTACAACACTGAACACTCCATGTATATCAATTATTCCCTCAACTACCACATTACTCAACTTTGCATTCAAATCACCCATCACTATAACCCGGTCTTGTGCATCAAAACCACTAACAATCTCATTCAGCTGCTCCCAAAACACTTGCCTCTCCTGATCTTATTCTCATGCCCAGGTGCATATGCACCAATAATCACCCATCTCTCTCCATCAACTTTCAGTTTTACCCATATCAATTTAGAATTTACTTTCTTGCACTCTATCACATACTCCCACAACGCCTGATTCAGGAGTACTGCTACTCCTTCCCTTGCTGTTGTCCTCTCACTAACCCCTGACTTTACTCCCTAGACATTCCCAAACCACTCTTCCCCTTTACCCTTTAGCTTCGTTTCAGTCAGAACCAAAACATCCAGGTTCCTTTCCTCAAACATACTACTTATCTCTCCTTTTTTCTCATCTTGGTTACATCCACACACATTTAGACACCCCAATCTGAGCCTTCGAGGAGGATGAGCACTCCTCGCGTGACTTCTTCTTCTGTTTCCTCTTTTAGAAAGTTAAAATACAAGGAGGGGAGGGTTTCCGGCCACCCGCTCCCGTCCCCTTTAGTCGCCCTCTACGACACGTGAGGAATGCGTGGGAATTATTCTTTCTCCCCTATCCCCACGGATAAAATATATACATATATATATATATATATATATATATATATATATATATATATATATATATATATATATATATATATATATATATATATATATATATATATATATATATATATATATATATATATATATATATATATATATATATATATACTCTTTTTTCTTTTATACTATTCGCCATTTCCCGCATTAGCGAGGTAGCATTAAGAACAGAGGACTGGGCCTTTGAGGGAATACCCTCACCTGGCCCAATTCTCTGTTCCTTCTTTTGGAAAAAAAAAAAAAAAAAAAAAAAAAAAAAAAAAAAAAACGAGAGGGGAGGATTTCCAGCCCCCCGCTCCCTCCCCTTTTAGTCGCCTTCTACGACACGCAGGGAATACGTGGGAAGTATTCTTAATCCCCTATCCCCAGGGATAACAAATAATACTGTTGGGACTATTATACTTTCAAACATCCCATCTTTGCTCTGACAGCCTGAGGTTTCTACTTACACATGCTCTTTTAGTGACCCTAGGACTTTAGCTCCCTTCCATTATATGACTCACTTCAGCACCTATGGTTCCAACCACTGCCATGTCCACACACTAGGTACCTAAAGCACTGTCTCCTCCGCACCTCCACATTCAAAACATGCTGTCTTATCCCCTGCTGCACTTACTTACCTTAATTTTTTCCCATTTAGCTTTCTCCTTTCACAAACTCTCCCAAACTGTCACCAGCTTTTGGAATTTCTTCTGTCACCAAATCTCTGTCTGGAAACAACATATGATTCACCTCCATGCCCTCCACCTCTAGCATACCACAGTGTTACCCTTAACTCTAAAATTTGAGAGAAATATATGTAAAGAAAAGTATGATAAAAAGTGACAGTTGTTCAATTGCAAAATTAATCTCCATCAGTACTCTAAAAACAAAGAAATTCCTATTTCTCTCTTAAACAATTTTCTGATTAATTTATCATGCAGTGCCAGGACCCCTTTTATGGGGTTCGAGGTTGCATCCACTGATGATACAATCTCATCAAAAGTGACTTTTCACGTGTGATAAAAGTCCAGGGAAGGAGAGGTAAGTATCACACCCAAATAGAATTAACTCCCTGTACAGGAATGAGTGCTTCTTTACTGTACAAACTACAAATAATGATGTGTTTAAGCATGGGAATTATCAAAACATGTTCCTACTTCCAACCTTTTACAAGGATCATACCAACTACAGAACACTTAGATATAAAACAGATCTAAGATAAAATCCAGATATCTAATACATGAATGCAACTCATTATACAAAATGCTACTTTTAATGAAAGTCTTTGTATCTATGTCAATATTAAAATTCTAAGTTTAACGGAAAAAATAAT
This sequence comes from Panulirus ornatus, assembly GCF_036320965.1. Taxonomy (NCBI): domain Eukaryota; kingdom Metazoa; phylum Arthropoda; class Malacostraca; order Decapoda; family Palinuridae; genus Panulirus; species Panulirus ornatus. The sequence goes on along the minus strand of NC_092242.1, from coordinate 43,004,304 downwards.
CATTTTCTTACTTCAATAATTAAATGCTCAGAAAGGATGCAATTCCTTCTATTTTAAAGAATCTTTCGTCTCTCAGACATAAATTTCAACATCATATACTTGGAATACCTTATGAAGTATGACCAAGTGAAAGAAATGATATCTATGATCAAAAGAGAGGTGGGAAGGAATGTGAAGCTCAAAGCAGCACCCGGGTAAAAATCAGTACTAGAATATAGTCCAACTAAGAGCCAATGTGCAATGCACAAATTACTTTAACTGTTCAGTATTTAAGGTGCCCTAGGTGACAAGAGAAGATGAAAATCTAAAACAAGCAGCATTAGATCCAACCTAATACACCATACCATTCTCCCTGATACAAAGATGCACATTGAAAACTTATCAAATTTGCTGAAATGGTAGTAAAGAGCCTATCAATTTATAAAAACACTATGCATTTAAGAAATATTGTACACTATAAAAGTGATCACTACTTCAATGTTAATATCTACACTCTTTCTTGAAAACAACTAAATACAAAAAATAAATAAAAATTGATCATTATTACCTAGTGACCTTAAATAACTCTCCCACTCAGCAGGAAAAAAAAATGTATTATTTGAATAAAAATTCCAACATATATCAAGTAAAAACAATGATTATTTACAGTAAGTAGAAAGCCAACATTTTTTTCGCCCATATCTCAGTACCCAGAAAATCTTTCAAGAAAAAACAAACATAGGAAAACAATCTCCTTGTCAGTAGATTATTTAAAAACAGAGAAAAGCTTAGGTTGCTTTGGTTGAAAGACATAATGAAGGCTTTCAGAGAGTTGCAAAGGACATGCTAAACAGACTTAAGAGGCTGACTGAAAACATGTAAACACAACAATTGTGTAATTTTCAGCCCTGAGGTGCTTCTTGCTTATACTGTCATTGCGATGAAAATACATATATAAATTTTCTTGCATGTTATAAACAGAACTTAAATCTTGTAAAATAAAAATAAAAAATGCATATCTAGAATCAAACAATTTCAAATATGCATGGCTCTTCAATTCAAGCTGTCAGAAATCTGATGTTCTTGAGAAAATTTTTTACAATTCTTTACTAAAGATCCTTTGTTTATGCCATAAAAGAATATATATCCTTATTTTTAACATTCAAATGCCTCTCCTATCGTAGCAATGTAGCCTCAGAAACACATGAACAATGGCCTCACTTTCACACATCTACTTTTTAAATATCATGTATAATGTACCAAAACTTACCATCCAAAGCCAAGCCCCATAAGTAATTCAAGATATTTGCTCTCTTAGAATGCCCCACTTATATTAGAACCAAAGTAAGATGGAACTTTGAGGCATGTTATAGACTATAAGCAATTAAAAATGGTTACTATCTCATATAGATTCCCTTTACATGCACTAAGTGAACTTCTTCAACAAATAACAGATAAAGAATTTTCCACCTCAGATTTGTTACATGGTTTTTGGCAGATATCACTGGACAACACCAGTAAACTAATGACTGCATCCAGTACCCTATAGGTCATTGGGAGTTTACAAGGATGCCCTTTGGACTAATGCATCCCATTACCTTTTATATATATATATATATATATATATATATATATATATATATATATATATATATATATATAACATTTATGGATCTGGAGAAGGCATATGATAGAGTTGATAGAGATGCTCTGTGGAAGGTATTAAGAATATATGGTGTGGGAGGCAAGTTGTTAGAAGTAGTGAAAAGTTTTTATCGAGAATGTAAGGCATGTGTACGTGTAGGAAGAGAGGAAAGTTATTGGTTCTCAGTGAATGTAGGTTTGCGGCAGGGGTGTGTGATGTCTCCATGGTTGTTTAATTTGTTTATGGATGGGGTTGTTAGGGAGGAAAATGCAAGAGTTTTGGAAAGAGGGGCAAGTATGAAGTCTGTTGGGGATGAGAGAGCTTGGGAAGTGAGTCAGTTGTTGTTCGCTGATGATACAGCGCTGGTGGCTGATTCATGTGAGAAACTGCAGAAGCTGGTGACTGAGTTTGGTAAAGTGTGTGAAAGAAGAAAGTTAAGAGTAAATGTGAATAAGAGCAAGGTTATTAGGTACAGTAGGGTTGAGGGTCAATTCAATTGGGAGGTGAGTTTGAATGGAGAAAAACTGGAAGAAGTGAAGTGTTTTAGATATCTGGGAGTGGATCTGGCAGCGGATGGAACCATGGAAGCGGAAGTGGATCATAGGGTGGGGGAGGGGGCGAAAATTCTGGGAGCCTTGAAGAATGTGTGGAAGTCGAGAACATTATCTCGGAAAAAAAATGGGTATGTTTGAAGGTATAGTGGTTCCAACAATGTTGTATGGTTGCGAGGCGTGGACTATGGATAGAGTTGTGCGCAGGAGGATGGATGTGCTGGAAATGAGATGTTTGAGGACAATGTGTGGTGTAAGGTGGTTTGATCGAGTAAGTAACGTAAGGGTAAGAGAGATGTGTGGAAATAAAAAGAGCGTGATTGAGAGAGCAGAAGAGGGTGTTTTGAAATGGTTTGGTCACATGGAGAGAATGAGTGAGGAAAGATTGACCAAGAGGATATATGTGTCGGAGGTGGAGGGAACGAGGAGAAGAGGGAGACCTAATTGGAGGTGAAAAGATTGAGTGAAAAAGATTTTGTGTGATCGGGGCCTGGACATGCAGGAGGGTGAAAGGAGGGCAAGGACTAGAGTGAATTGGAGCGATGTGGTATACCGGGGTTGACGTGCTGTCAGTGGATTGAATCAAGGCATGTGTATGGGGGTGGGTTGGGCCATTTCTTTCGTCTGTTTCCTTGCGCTACCTCGCAAACGCGGGAGACAGCGACAAAGCAAAATGAAAATGATAAAAAGAAAATATATATATATATATATATATATATATATATATATATATATATATATATATATATATATATATATATATATATATATATATATATATTTTTTTTTTTTTTGCTTTGTCGCTGTCTCCCGCGTTTGCGAGGTAGCGCAAGGAAACAGACGAAAGAAATGGCCAAACCCACCCCCATACACATGTATATACATACGTCCACACACGCAAATATACATACCTACACAGCTTTCCATGGTTTACCCCAGACGCTTCACATGCCTTGATTCAATCCACTGACAGCACGTCAACCCCGGTATACCACATCGCTCCAATTCACTCTCTTCCTTGCCCTCCTTTCACCCTCCTGCATGTTCAGGCCCCGATCACACAAAATCTTTTTCACTCCATCTTTCCACCCCCGATTTGGTCTCCCTCTTCTCCTCGTTCCCTCCACCTCCGACACATATATCCTCTTGGTGAATCTTTCCTCACTCATTCTCTCCATGTGACCAAACCATTTCAAAACACCCTCTTCTGCTCTCTCAACCACGCTCTTTTTATTTCCACACATCTCTCTTACCCTTACGTTACTTACTCGATCAAACCACCTTACACCACACATTGTCCTCAAACATCTCATTTCCAGCACATCCATCCTCCTGCGCACAACTCTATCCATAGTCCACGCCTCGCAACCATACAACATTGTTGGAACCAATATACCTTCAAACATACCCATTTTTTCCGAGATAATGTTCTCGACTTCCACACATTCTTCAAGGCTCCCAGAATTTTCGCCCCCTCCCCCACCCTATGATCCACTTCCGCTTCCATGTTTCCATCCGCTGCCAGATCCACTCCCAGATATCTAAAACACTTCACTTCCTCCAGTTTTTCTCCATTCAAACTCACCTCCCAATTCACTTGACCCACAACCCTACTGTACCTAATAACATTGCTCTTATTCACATTTACTCTTAACTTTCTTCTTTCACACACTTTACCAAACTCAGTCACCAGCTTCTGCAGTTTTTCACATGAATCAGCCACCAGCGCTGTATCATCAGCGAATAACAACTGACTCACTTCCCAAGCTCTCTCATCCCCAACAGACTTCATACTTGCCCCTCTTTCCAAAACTCTTGCATTCACCTCCCAAACAACCCCATCCATAAACAAATTAAACAACCATGGAGACATCACACACCCCTGCCGCAAACCTATATTCACTGAGAACCAATCACTTTCCTCTCTTCCTACACGTACACATGCCTTGCATCCTCGACAAAAACTTTTCACTGCTTCTAACAACTTGCCTCCCACACCATATATTCTTAATACCTTCCACAGAGCATCTCTATCAACTATATCATATGCCTTCTCCAGATCCATAAATGCTACATACAAATCCATTTGCTTTTCTAAGTCTTTATCAAATACATTCTTCAAAGCAAACACCTGATCCACACATCCTCTACCACTTCTGAAACCACACTACTCTTCCCCAATCTGATGCTCTGTACATGCCTTCACCCTCTCAATCAATACCCTCCCATATAATTTGCCAGGAATACTCAACAAACTTATACCTCTGTAATTTGAGCAATCACTCTTATCCCCTTTGCCTTTGTACAGTGGCACTATGCACGCATTCCGCCAATCCTCAGACACCTCACCATGAGTCATACATACATTAAATAACCTTACCAACCAGTCAACCATACAGTCACCCCCTTTTTTAATAAATTCCACTGCAATACCATCCAAACCTGCTGCCTTGCCGGCTTTCATCTTCCGCAAAGCTTTTACTACCTCTTCTCTGTTTCCCAAATCATTTTCCCTAACCCTCTCACTTTGCACACCACCTTGACCAAAACACCCTATATCTGCCACTCTATCATCAAACACATTCAACAAACCTTCAAAATACTCACTCCATCTCCTTCTCACATCACCACTACTTGTTATCACCTCCCCATTTGCGCCCTTCACTGAAGTTCCCATTTGCTCCCTTGTCTTACGCACTTTATTTACCTCCTTCCAGAACATCTTTTTATTCTCCCTAAAATTTAATGATACTCTCTCACCCCATCTCTCATTTGCCCTTTTTTCACCTCTTGCAACTTTCTCTTGACCTCCTGTCTCATTCTTTTATACGTCTCCCACTCAATTTCATTTTCGTATATATATATATATATATATATATATATATATATATATATATATATATATATATACGAGTAGGAAGAGAGGAAAGTGATTGGTTCTCAGTGAATATAGGCTTGCGGCAGGGGTGTGTGATGTCTCCATGGTTGTTTAATTTGTTTATGGATGGGGTTGTTAGGGAGGTGAATGCAAGAGTTTTGGAAAGAGGGGCAAGTATGAAGTCTGTTGGGGATGAGAGAGCCTGGGAAGTGAGTCAGTTGTTGTTCGCTGATGATACAGCGCTGGTGGCTGATTCATGTGAGAAACTGCAGAAGCTGGTGACTGATTTGGTAAAGTGTGTGAAAGAAGAAAGTTTAGAGTAAATATGAATAAGAGCAAGGTTATTAGGTACATTAGGGTTGAGGGTCAAGTCAATTGGGAGGTAAGTTTCAATTGAGAAAAACTGGAGGAAGTAAAGTGTTTTAGATATCTGGGAGTGGATCTGGCAGCGGATGGAACCATGGAAGCGGAAGTGAATCTTATGTTGGGGGAGGGGGCGAAAATCCTGGGAGCCTTGAGAAATGTGTGGAAGTCGAGAACATTATCTCGGAGAGCAAAAATGGGTATGTTTGAAGGAATAGTTGTTCCAACTATGTTGTATTGTTGCGAGGCGTGGGCTATGGATAGAGTTGTGCACAGGAGGGTGGACGTGCTGGATATAAGATGTTTGAGGACAATGTGTGGTGTGAGGTGGTTTGATCGAGTAAGTAACGTAAGGGTAAGAGAGATGTGTGGAAATAAAAAGAGCGTTTTTGAGAGAGCAGAAGAGGGTGTTTTGAAATGGTTTGGGCACATGGAGGGAATGAGTGAGGAAAGATTGACCAAGAGGATACATGTGTCGGAAGTGGAGGGAACGAGGATAAGTGGGAGACCAAATTGGAGGTGGAAAGACGGAGTGAAAAAGATTTTGTGTGATCGGGTCCTGAACATGCAGGAGGGTGAAAGGCGGGAAAGGAATAAAGTGAATTGCATCGATGTGGTATACCGGGGTTGACGTGCTGTCAGTGGATTGAATCAGGGCGTGTGAAGCGTCTGGGGTAAACCATGGAAAGTTGTGTGGGTCCTGGATGTGGAAAGGGAGCTGTGGTTTTGGGCATTATTGCATGACAGCTAGAGACTGAGTGTGAACGAATGGGGCCTTTGTTGTCTTTTCCTAGTGCTACCTCGCACACATGAGGGGGGAGGGGGATGGTAATCCATGTGTGGCGAGGTGGCGATGGGAATGAATAAAGGCAGACAGTGTGAATTGTGTGCATGGGTATATATGTATGTGTCTGTGTGTGTATGTATATGTGTACATTGAGATGTATAGGTATGTATATTTGCGTGTGTGGACGTGTATGTATATATATTGTGTATGGGAGTGGGTTGGGACATTTCTTTCGTTTGTTTCCTTGCGCTACCTCGCAGACGCGGGAGACAGCGACAAAGCAAAATTAATAAAAGAAAATATATACATATACATATATGTATATATATATATATATATATATATATATATATATATATATATATATATATATATATATATATATATATATATATATATATATATATATATATATATATATATATATATATATATATATATATATATATATATATATATATATATATATATATATATATATATATATATATATATATATATATATATATATATATATATATATATATATATATATATATATATATACATACATACATATATTTATATATATACATATAGTCCTCAAACATCTCATTACCAGAACATCCACCATCCTCCGCACAACCTTATATATCGCCTATGCCTCACAACCATATAACATTGTTCGAACCACTATTCCTTCAAACATGAGCATTTCTGCTCTCTGAGATAACGGTCTCGCCTTCCACACATTCTTCAACGCTCCCAGAACCTTTGTCCCTTCCCCCGCTTCTATGCTTCAATCCGCTGCCAAATCCACTCCCACATTTCTAAAACGCTTCACTTCCTCCAGTTTTTCTCCATTTAAAATTACCTCCCAATTTACTTGGCCCTCAACCTTACTGAAACGAATAACCTTGCTCTTATTCACATTTAATATGAGATTTCTTCTTTCACTCACTTTACCAATCTCAGTCACAAGCTTCTGCAGTTTCTCATCCGAATCAGCCACCAGCGCTGTATCATCAACGAACAACAACTGACATACTTTCCAAACCCCTTCATCCATTGTAGACTGCATCCTTGCCCCTCTCTCCAAAAGTCTTGCATTCACCTCCCTATCAACCCCATCCATAAACAAATTAAACAACTGTATAGACATCACACACCCCTGCCACAAACCATCATTCACTTGAAACCACTCACTTTCCTCAATTCCTACTTGTACACATGCCTTATATCTTCGATAAAAACTTTTCACTGCTTCCAGCAACTTACTTCCCACTTAATATTCTCTTAATAACTTACACAGAGCATCTCTATCAACTTTATCATATACCTTCTCCAGACTCATAAATGCTACATACAAATCCATTTGCTTATCTAAGTATTTCTCATCTACATTCTTCAAAGCAAACAAAACTTCTGAAACCACACTGCTCGTTCCGAATCTGGTGTTTCGTAAATGCCTTGACCCTCTTGATCAATACCCTCTCATGAAATTTCCCAGGAATAGTTAACAAACTTATACTTTTATGATTTGAACACTCACCTTTATCCCCTTTGCCTTTGTACAATGACGCTATACATGCAATCCGCCAATCCCCAAGCACTTCACCATGAACCCTACATATATTGAATATCCTCACCAGTCAGCCAATAACACAGTCACCCACTTTTTTAATAAATTCCACAGCAATAACATCCAAACCCACCGCCTTACCGGCGTTCATCTTTCGCAAAGCTTTCACTATCTCCTCTCTCTTTACCAAATCATTCTCCCTGACCCTCTCACTTCAAACACTACCTCGACCAAAACACCCTACATCTTCCACTCTATCATTACATACATTCAACAAACCTTCAAAATGCTCGCTCCATCTTCCTTTCAATTTACTACTACTTGTTATTAGCTCCCCATTAGCCCCCTTCACCGATGTTCCCATTTATTCTCTTGTCGTACGCTCTTTATTTACTTCCTTTGAAAATATCTTTTTATTTTCCCAAAAAATTTATGAAACTCTCTTACCCCAACTCTCTTTTGCCCTCTTTTTCACCTCTTGCACCTTTCTCTTGACCTCTTGCTTCTTTCTTTTATACATCTTCCAGTCATTTGCAGTATTTCCCTGCAAAAATCGTCCAAATACCTCTCTCTTCTGTTTCACTAATAATCTTATTTCTTCATCCCACCACTCACAACCTTTTCTAATCTGCCCACTTCCCACCTTTCTCATGCCACAGGCATCTTTTGCGCAAGCCATCATTGCTACCTTAAACACACCCCATTCCTCCCCCCCCACTCCCCTTGCGTCATTTGCTCTCACCTTTTTCCATTCTGCACTCAATCTCTCCTGGTACTAAGTCACACAACTCTCCTTTCCAAGCTCACTTACTCTCACCACTCTCTTCACCCCAACATTCTTCTATTCTGAAAACATCTATATATCTTCACCTTCGCCTCCACAAGATATTGGTCAGACATACCCACAGGTGCCCCTCTCAGGACATTTGCATCCAAAAGTCTCTCTTACGCACGCCTATCAATTAAAACGTAATCCAATAACGTTCTCTGGCCATCTCTCCTACTTACATATGTATACTTATGTATATTTGTTTTTTATTCCAGGTATTCCCAATCACCAGTCCTTTTTCAGCTCACAAATGTACAAGCTCTTCACTATTTCCATTTACAACACTACACCTCATGTAAATTAATTTTAGCCTCAGCTGCCACATAATTCAACTTTGCATTTAGATCATCCATCACTATTACCCGGTCTCGTGCATCGAAACTGCTAACATACTCACTGTGCTGCTTCTAAAACACTTGCCTCTCATAACCGGGTGCATAGGCACCAATAATCACCTATCTTTCTCCATCCACTTTCAGTTCTACCCATATCAATCTAGAGTTTACTTTCTTAGACTCTATCACATACTCCCGCAACTCCTGCTTCAGCAGTAGTGCCACTCCTTCCCTTGCTCTTGTCCTCTCACCAACCCCTGACTTTACTCCCAATACATTTCCAAACTACTTTTACCCTTTACCCTTGAGCTCCGTTTCACTCAGAGCCAAAACATCCAGGTTCCTTTCCTCAAACATACTACCTATATCTCCTGTTTTCTCATCTTGGTTACAGCCACGTACATTCATACACCCCAGTCTGAGCCTTCAAGGAGGATGAGCACTCCTCGCGTGACTCCATCTGTTTCCCCTTTAAGAAAGTTAAAATATAAGGAGGGGAGGGTTTCTAGCCCACCGCTCCTATCCCATTTAGTCGCCTTCTTCGACACGCTGGGAATGCGTGGGAAGTATTCTTTCTCCTGTATCCCCAGGAGTTTGGGAGAATGGAGAATATTATTCTCAGAAATTTGGTATGGCAATGGGTAACCTGTTTCATCTGTATTATGTAAACTTTACATGGAAGTCTTTGAAAAAAAGTTACGTAAGGATATCTCGTCCTTTAACTCGTCTTAAGTCATTAATTAAGGCTAGGAATATTGTAAAGGATGACATTAAATTCGATCTTGTAAAGGGTGACTTCGAACCAGGAACGTCAAAATGCTTAAGCTTGGCAATCCTCTAAAGCCAATCATTTCCCAGATCCCTTCACCTACCTACAGGTTAGCCAAGGTGAACCAATTGACCTCACCATACATACCTACAACTTATTCCCTATGATCGACTGAAGAGTTTAATGACATCCTTAGGAATAATAAACCACATGGCATCACACCTTCCCTGAATATACATTTCTCTTTACAAATGTATCAGCTGAGAGGACAATAAACATATTCCTGGATTATGTTTACCAACACATTGACTTACCTCCTCTGAAGATGCCCAGAAATATATTAAGATATATGTTCCTATCATGCACCATGGAACCACCTTTCAGATGTCCGCAAGACAAGCTTTACCGGCAAGTTGATGGAATAGCCATTGGGTCCCTCCTAGAGTTTCTCTTTGCGCAGGTATTTATGTCATACGTTGAAACTACAATACTCTGACCTGAGAGCATAACGCCCCAGATTTACTGCAGATTAATAAAAGAAATTTTTATGGTGAGATTCCTTTCTTGGATGTAATGGTGAGCGCCACAACCGGATCTTTCGTCACTGACGTTTAAAAACAGTCCACCAACGTAAACGTATGAATGGAATAATCTAATGTGCTCAGAATTACAAGAGGAGTGTCAATCGTACTTGCAGCCTTTATTCATTTCCATCTCCACCCCGACACACGTGAAATGACAACCCCCTATAGCCACACGCGCACGCGGTAGCGCTAGGAAAAGACAACAATGGCCACATTCGTTCATACTCAGTCTCTAGCTTTCATATATAATGCACCGAACCCACAGCTCCCTTTCCACATCTAGGCTCCACAAAGCTTTCCATGGTTCAGTCCATTGACAGCACGTCTCCCACGGTATACCACATCTTACCAATTCATTCTAATCCTTGCACGCCTTTAACCTCCTGCATGTTCGGGCCCCGATAGCTCAAAATCTTTTTCACTCCTTCACTCCACCTCTAATTTGGTCTCCCACTTCTCCTTACTGACATATATATCCTCTTTGTCAATCTTTCCTCACTCATTCTTTCCAGGTGATCAAACCATTTCAATACACCCTCTTCTACTCTCTCAACCATACTCTTTTTATAACCACTTATTTCTCTTACTTTTTCATTACTTACTTGATCAAACCACCTCACACAATTTACTGTCCTCAAACATCTCATTTCCAACATATTCACCCTCCTCCTCACTACCCTAACTATAGCCCACGCCTCGCAAACACATAACATTGTTGGAACCACTATTCCTTCAAACATACACATTTTTGCTTTCCGAGATAATGTACTCATTTTACATACATTTGTCAACGCTCCCAAAACTTTTGCCCCCTCCATCACCCTGTGACTTACTTCCACTTCCATGGATCCATCCGCTGCCGAATCCACTCCAAGATATCCAAAACACTTCACTTCCCCAAGTTTTTCTCCATCGTTAAATTTTACGGAGAATGAAAAAATGTTTTAGGCGGAGGTAAATTAAGTGCTTAAGACAAGAGAACAAATGGGAACATCAGTGAAGGAGGCTAATGGTTAGGTAATTATTAAGTAGTGGTGAAGTGAGGAGATGTAGTAAGTATTGTAAATGTTTGTTGAATGTTTTTAGTTATAGAGTGCCAGTTATAGGATGTTTTCGTCGAGGCGGTGTGATAAGTGAGGGGATATGGGAGAATATTTTGGTAAAGATAGAATAGGTAGTGAAAGCGTTGAGAAATAGAAAAGCCGTTCAGGATATTCAATGTATGTATGTTTCATAATAAAGTGCCTGAAGATTATCATTTTCCCCGTTCACCCATATGAATATATATATATATATATATATATATATATATATATATATATATATATATATATATATATATATATATATATATATATATATATATATATATATATATATATATATATATATATATATATATATATATATATATATATATATATATATATATATATATATATATATATATTTACAACACTGAACACCCCATGCATACCAATTATTCCCTCAACTGCCACATTACTCACCTTTGCATTCAAATCACCCATCACTATAACCCGGTCTCGTGCATCAAAACCGCTAACACACTCATTCAGCTGCTCCCAAAACACTTGCCTCTCATGATCTTTCTTCTCATGCCCAGGTGCATATGCACCAATAATCACCCACCTCTCTCCATCAACTTTCAATTTTACCCATATTAATCGAGAATTTACTTTCTTATATTCTATCACATACTCCCACAACTCCTGTTTCAGGAGTATTGCTACTCCTTCCCTTGCTCTTGTCCTCTCACTAACCCCTGACTTCACTCCCCAGACATTTCCAAACCACTCTTCCCCTTTACCCTTGAGCTTCGTTTCACTCAGAGCCAAAACATCCAGGTTCCTTTCCTCAAACATACTACCTATCTCTCCTTTTTTCACATCTTGGTTACATCCACACACATTTAGGGACCCCACTCTGAGCCTTCGAGGAGGATGATCACTCCCCGCGTGACTCCTTCTTCTGTTTCCCATTTTAGAAAGTTAATACAAGGAGGGGAGGATTTCCGGCCCCTCGCTCCCGTCCCCTCTAGTCGCTTTCTACGACACGCGAGGAATACGTGGGAAGTATTCTTTCACCCCTATCCCCAGGGATAATATACATATATATATACATATACACACACACACACATACACACACATACGCACATACACACACACACACACACACACATACATATATATACATATGAAAAATGTAAGAAACAATTTAGAAAACAAACTTTTAGCTTGAAATGAATGAAAAAAATGAATGTCACATAATGGTTCAACCTCTGGCTATGGAAAAGGAAATGTACAATTTATTCACACAAACGTCAATAGCAGTTCTCATCAATTTCACCACTGTATCAATAAGCTTCAATGTCTAAGCTACATTTTTCTCCAACTTCACTATTTTCTTGTCAAAAACACCATGCATGAAAACTATCACTCCAGTAACACAACTATAAACATTTACTTCCCCTTTAAAAGTTCTGGGAAAGTCTGTTTCGATACACTGCGGCGAGGCGACGCGACGCTGACACAATCACTGTCACAATATCACTTCTGCCTCCTCAAGTCAATCTCTCAGCCACAGTGCAGGCCTTCATCGTCGAAATCGGTCTTGCCTTCAGACGTCTTATCGATGTCTCTGCTCTCGGTAGCCCTCCTCTCGTTAACTCCTCTCGTTAACCCTTTTTCGTTATGCCAGTAAGGGTGAAAGTGGAATGGCGAAAGCACGTTGGATTGAGTTTTTTTAAAGTTTGTTCAGCATACTGCAGAAGGGCTGGCGCAGGAGCTCTTATTTTTGTTAATGCGGACTTCCACATCTTGTAAATGGAAATGGTGAAGAGCTTGTAGATTTATGTGCTGAAAAAGGACTGATGATTGGGAATACCTGGTTTAAAAAGCGAGATATACATAAGTATACTTATGTAAGTAGGAGAGATGGCCAGAGAGCGTTATTGGATTACGTGTTAATTGACAGGCGTGCGAAAGAGAGACTTTTGGATGTTAATGTGCTGAGAGGTGCAACTGGAGGGATGTCTGATCATTATCTTGTGGAGGCTAAGGTGAAGATTAGTATGGGTTTTCAGAAAAGAGGAGTGAATGTTGGGGTGAAGAAGGTGGTGAGAGTAAGTGAGCTTGGGAAGGAGACCTGTGTGGGGAAGTACCAGGAGAGACTGTGTACAGAATGGAAAAAGGTGAGAACAATGGAAGTAAAGGGAGTGGGGGAGGAATGGGATGTATTTAGGGAATCACTGATGGATTGCGCAAAAGATGCTTGTGGCATGAGAAGAGTGGGAGGTGGGCTGTTTAGAAAGGGTAGTGAGTGGTGGGATGAAGAAGTAAGAGTATTAGTGAAAGAGAAGAGAGAGGCATTTGGACGATTTTTGCAGGGAAAAAATGCAATTGAGTGGGAGAAGTATAAAAGAAAGAGACAGGAGGTAAAGAGAAAGGTGCAAGAGGTGAAAAAAAGGGCAAATGAGAGTTGGGGTGAGAGACTATCAGTAAATTTTAGGGAGAATAAAAAGATGTTCTGGAAGGAGGTAAATAGGGTGCGTAAGACAAGGGAGCAAATGGGAACTTCAGTGAAGGGCGTAAATGGGGAGGTGATAACAAGTAGTGGTGATGTGAGAAGGAGATGGAATGAGTATTTTGAAGGTTTGTTGAATGTGTCTGATGACAGAGTGGCAGATATAGGGTGTTTTGGTCGAGGTGGTGTGCAAAGTGAGAGGGTTAGGGAAAATGATTTGGTAAACAGAGAAGAGGTAGTAAAAGCTTTGCGGAAGATGAAAGCCGGCAAGGCAGCAGGATTGGATGGTATTGCAGTGGAATTTATTAAAAAAGGGGGTGACTGTATTGTTGACTGGTTGGTAAGGTTATTTAATGTATGTATGACTCATGGTGAGGTGCCTGAGGATTGGCGGAATGCGTGCATAGTGCCATTGTACAAAGGCAAAGGGGATAAGAGTGAGTGCTCAAATTACAGAGGTATAAGTTTGTTGAGTATTCCTGGTAAATTATATGGGAGGGTATTGATTGAGAGGGTGAAGGCATGTACAGAGCATCAGATTGGAGAAGAGCAGTGCGGTTTCAGAAGTGGTAGAGGATGTGTGGATCAGGTGTTTGCTTTGAAGAATGTATGTGAGAAATACTTAGAAAAGCAAATGGATTTGTATGTAGCATTTATGGATCTGGAGAAGGCATATGATAGAGTTGATAGAGATGCTCTGTGGAAGGTATTAAGAATATATGGTGTGGGAGGCAAGTTGTTAGAAGCAGTGAAAAGTTTTTATCGAGGATGTAAGGCATGTGTACGTGTAGGAAGAGAGGAAAGTGATTGGTTCTCAGTGAATGTAGGTTTGCGGCAGGGGTGTGTGATGTCTCCATGGTTGTTTAATTTGTTTATGGATGGGGTTGTTAGGGAGGTAAATGCAAGAGTCCTGGAGAGAGGGGCAAGTATGAAGTCTGTGGGGGATGAGAGAGCTTGGGAAGTGAGTCAGTTGTTGTTCGCTGATGATACAGCGCTGGTGGCTGATTCATGTGAGAAACTGCAGAAGCTGGTGACTGAGTTTGGTAAAGTGTGTGGAAGAAGAAAGTTAGGAGTAAATGTGAATAAGAGCAAGGTTATTAGGTACAGTAGGGTTGGGGGTCAACTCAATTGGGAGGTGAGTTTGAATGGAGAAAAACTGGAGGAAGTGAAGTGTTTTAGATATCTGGGAGTGGATCTGTCAGCGGATGGAACCATGGAAGCGGAAGTGGATCATAGGGTGGGGGAGGGGGCGAAAATTTTGGGAGCCTTGAAAAATGTGTGGAAGTCGAGAACATTATCTCGGAAAGCAAAAATGGGTATGTTTAAAGGAATAGTGGTTCCAACAATGCTGTATGGTTGCGAGGCGTGGGCTATGGATAGAGTTGTGCGCAGGAGGATGGATGTGCTGGAAATAAGATGTTTTAGGACAATGTGTGGTGTGAGGTGGTTTGATCGAGTAAGTAACGTAAGGGTAAGAGAAATGTGTGGAAATAAAAAGAGCGTGGTTGAGAGAGCAGAAGAGGGTGTTTTGAAATGGTTTGGGCACATGGAGAGAATGAGTGAGGAAAGATTGACCAAGAGGATATATGTGTCGGAGGTGGAGGGAACGAGGAGAAGAGGGAGACCAAATTGGAGGTGGAGGGATGGAGTGAAAAAGATTTTGTGTGATCGGGGCCTGAACATGCAGGAGGGTGAAAGGAGGGCAAGGAATAGAGTGAATTGGAGCGATGTGGTATACAGGGGTTGACGTGCTGTCAGTGGATTGAATCAAGGCATGTGAAGCGTCTGGAGTAAACCATGGAAAGCTGTGTAGGTATGTATATTTGCGTGTGTGGACGTGTGTATGTACATGTGTATGGGGGGGGGGGGTTGGGCCATTTCTTTCGTCTGTTTCCTTGCGCTACCTCGCAAACGCGGGAGACAGCGACAAAGTATAAAAAAAAAAATATATATATATATATATATATATATATATATATATATATATATATATATATATATATATATATATATATATATAATATATATATATATATATATATATATATACATATAATATATATATATATATATATATATATATATATATATATATATATATATATATATATATATATATATATATATATATATATATATATATATATATATATGTATATATATATATATATATATATATATATATATATATATATATATATATATATATATATATATATATATATATATATATATATATATATATATATATATATATATATATATATATATATATATATATATATATATATATATATATATATATATATATATATATATATATATATATATATATATATATATATATATATATATATATATATATATATATATATATATATATATATATATATATATATATATATATATATATATATATATATATATATATATATATATATATATATATATATATATATATATATATATATATATATATTTATTTATTTTTTATTATACTTTGTCGCTGTCTCCCGCGTTTGCGAGGTAGCGCAAGGAAACAGACGAAAGAAATGGCCCAACCCCCCCCCCCCATACACATGTATATACATACGTCCACACATGCAAATATACATACCTACACAGCTTTCCATGGTTTACCCCAGACGCTTCACATGCCTTGATTCAATCCATTGACAGCACGTCAACCCCGGTATACCACATCGCTCCAATTCACTCTATTCCTTGCCTTCCTTTCACCCTCCTGCATGTTCAGGCCCCGATCACACAAAATCTTTTTCACTTCATCTTTTCACCTCCAATTTGGTCTCCCTCTTCTCCTCGTTCCCTCCACCTAGGACACATATATCCTCTTGGTCAATCTTTCCTCACTCATTCTCTCCATGTGCCCAAACCACTTCAATACACCCTCTTCTGCTCTCTCAACCACGCTCTTTTTATTTCCACACATCTCTCTTACCCTTACGTTACTCACTCGATCAAACCACCTCACACCACACATTGTCCTCAAACATCTCATTTCCAGCACATCCATCCTCCTGCGCACAACTCTATCCATAGCCCACGCCTCGCAACCATACAACATTTTTGGAACCACTATTCCTTCAAACATACCCATTTTTGCTTTCCGAGATAATGTTCTCGACTTCCACACATTCTTCAAGGCCCCCAGAATTTCCGCCCCCTCCCCCACCCTATGATCCACTTCCGCTTCCATGGTTCCATCTGCTGCCAGATCCACTCCCAGATATCTAAAACACTTCACTTCCTCCAGTTTTTCTCCATTCAGACTCACCTCCCAATTGACTTGACCCTCAACCCTACTGTACCTAATAACCTTGCTCTTATTCACATATACTCTTAACTTTCTTCTTCCACACACTTTACCAAACTCAGTCACCAGCTTCTACAGTTTCTCACATGAATCAGCCACCAGCGCTGTATCATCAGCGAACAACAACTGACTCACTTCCCAAGCTCTCTCATCCCCAAAAGACTTCATACTTGCCCCTCTTTCCAAAACTCTTGCATTTACCTCCCTAACAACCCCATCCATAAACAAATTAAACAACCATGGAGACATCACACACCCCTGCCGCAAACCTACATTCACTGAGAACCAATCACTTTCCTCTCTTCCTACACGTACACATGCCTTACATCCTCGATAAAAACTTTTCACTGATTCTAACAACTTTCCTCCCACACCATATATTCTTAATACCTTCCACAGAGCATCTCTATCAACTCTATCATATGCCTTCTCCAGATCCATAAATGCTACATACAAATCCATTTGCTTTTCTAAGTATTTCTCACATACATTCTTCAAAGCAAACACCTGATCCACACATCCTCTACCACTTCTGAAACCACACTGCTCTTCCCCAATCTGATGCTCTGTACATGCCTTCACCCTCTCAATCAATACCCTCCCATACAATTTACCAGGAATACTCAACAAACTTATACCTCATTAATATGAGCACACTCTTATCCCCTTTGCCTTTGTACAATGGCATTATGCACGCATTCCGCCAATCCGCAGGCACCTCACCATGAGTCAAACATACATTAAATATATATATATATATATATATATATATATATATATATATATATATATATATATATATATATATATATATATATATATATATATATATATATATATATATATATATATATATATATATATATATATATATATATATATATATATATATATATATATATATATATATATATATATATATATATATATATATATATATATATATATATATATATATATATATATATATATATATATATATATATACATATATATATATATATATATATATATATATATATATATATATATATATATATATATATATATATATATATATATATATATATATATATATATATATATATATATATATATATATTTATATATATATATATATATATACATATATATATATTATTTATTTATTTATTTTTCTTTGTCGCTGTATCCCGAGTTTGCGAGGTAGCGCAAGGAAACACACGAAAAAAATGGCCCAACCCACACCCATACACATGTATATACATACACGTCCACACACACAGATATACATACCCATACATCTCAATGTACACATCTATATACACACTGAGATATATACATATATACACATGCACACAATTCACACTTTCAGCCTTTATTCATTTATTCCTGGGAAATTATATGGGAGGGTATTGATTGAGAGGGTGAAGGCATGTACAGGGCATCAGACTGGGGAAGAGCAGCGTGGTTTCAGAAGTGGTACAGGATGTGTGGATCAGGTATTTGCTTTGAAGTATGTATGTGAGAAATACTTAGAAAAACAAATGAATTTGTATGTAGCATTTATGGATCTGGAGAAGGCATATGATAGAGTTAATAGAGATGCTCTGTGGAAGGTTTTAAGAATATATAGTGTGGGAGGCAAGCTGTTAGAAGCAGTGAAATGTTTTTATCGAGGATGTAATTCATGTGTACGTGTAGGAAGAGAGGAAAGTGATTGGTTCTCAGCGAATGTAGGTTTACGGCAGGGGTGTGTGATGTCTCCATGGTTTTTTAATTTGTTTATGGATGTGGTTGTTAGGGAGGTGAATGCAAGAGTTTTGGAAAGTATGCAGTCTGTTCTGGATGAGAGAGCTTTGGAAGTGAGTCAGTTGTTGCTCACTGATGATACAGCGCTGGTGGCTGATTCATGTAAGAAACTGCAGAAGTTGGTGATGAGTTTGGTAAAGTGTGTGAAAGTTAAGAGTAAATGTTAATAACAGCAAGGTTATTAGGTACAGTAGGGTTGAGGGTCAAGTCAATTGGGAGGTAAGTTTGAATGGTGAAAAACTGGAGGCAGTGAAGTGTTTTAGATATCTGGGAGTGGATCTGGCAGCGGATGGAACCATAGAATCGGAAGTGAATCATAGGGTGGGGGAAGGGGCGAGAATTCTGGGAGCATTGAAGAATGTTTGGAAGTCGAGAACATTTTCTCGGAAAGCTAAAATGGGTATGTTTGAAGGAATAGTGGTTCCAACAATATTGCATGGTTGCGAGGCTTGGGCTATGGATAGAGTTGTGCGCAGGAGGATGGATGTGCTGGAAATGAGATGTTTGAGGACAATATGTGGTGTGAGGTGGTTTGATCGAGTAAGTAATGTATGGGTGAGAGAGATGTGTGGAAATATAAAGAGTATGGTGGAGAGAGCAGAAGAGTATGTTTTGAAATGGTTTGGTCACATGGAGAGAATGAGTGAGGAAAGATTGACAAAGAGGATATATGTGTCAGAGGTGGAGGGAACGAGGAGAAGTGGGTGACCAAATTGGAGGTGGAAGGATGGAGTGAAAAAGATTTAGAGTGATCGTGGCCTGAACATGCAGGAGGGTGAAAGGCGTACAAGGAATAGAGTGAATTGGAATGATGTGGTATACCGGGGTCGACGTGCTGTCAATGGATTGAACCAGGGCATGTGAAGCGTCTGGGGTAAACCATGGAAAGTTGTGTGGGGCCTGGATGTGGAAAGGGAGCTGTGGTTTCGGTGCATTATTACATGACAGCTAGAGACTGAGTGGGAATGAATGGGGCCTTTGGTGTCTTTTCCTTGCGCTACCTCGCACACATGAGTGGAGAGGGGGTTGTTATTCCATGTGTGGCGGGGTGTCGATGGGAACAAATAAAGGCAGACAGTATGAATTATGTACATGTGTATATATGTATATGTCTGTGTGTGTATATATATGCGTTAATTGAGATGTATAGGTATGTATATTTCCGTGTGTGGACGTGTATGTATATACATGCGTATGTGGGCTGGTTGGGCCATTCTTTCGTCTGTTTCCTTGCGCTACCTCGCTAACGCGGGAGACGGCGACAAATCAAAATAATGATAATAAAAATTATTTATTTATGTATTTTGCTTTGTCGCTGTATCCCGCGTTTGCGAGGTAGCGCAAGGAAACAGACGAAAGAAATGGCCCAACCCACACCCATACACATGTATATACATACACGTCCACACACGCAAATATACATACCCCGACATCTCAATGTACACATATATATACACACACAGACACATACATATATACACATGCACACAATTCACACTGTCAGCCTTTATTCATTTCTGTTGCCACCTCGCCACACATGGAATAACAACCCCCTCCCCCCTCATGTGTGCGAGGTAGCGCTAGCAAAAGATACCAAAGGCCCCATTCGTTCACACTCAGTCTCTAGCTGTCATGCAATAATGCCCGAAACCACAGCTCCCTTTCCATATCCAGGCCCCACACAACTTTCCATGGTTTACACCAGACGCTTCACATGCCCTGAATCAATCCATTGACAGCACGTCGACCCCGGTATACCACATCGTTCCAATTCACTCTATTCATTGCACGCCTTTCACCATCCTGCATGTTCAGGCCCCAATCACTCTAAATCTTTTTCACTTCATCTTTCCACCTCCAATTTGGTCTCCCATTTCTCCTCGTTCCCTCCACCTCTGACACATATATGCTCTTGGACAATCTTTTTTCACTCATTCTCTCCATGTGATCAAACCATTTCAAAACACCCTCTTCTGCTCTCTCAACCACACTCTTTTTATTTCCACACATCTCTCTAACCCTTGCATTACTTACTCGATCAAACAACCTCACACCACATATTGTCCTCAAACATCTCATCTCCAGCACTTCCACCCTCCTGCGCACAACTCTATCCATAGCCCACGCCTCGCAACCATACAACATTGTCGGAACCAATATTCCTTCAAACATACGTATTTTTCTTTCCGAGATAATGTTCTCGACTTCCAAACATTCTTCAAGGCTCCCAGAATTTTCGCCCCCTCCTCCACCCTATGATTCACTTCCGCTTCCATGGTTCCATCCGCTGCCAGATCCACTCCCAGATATCTAAAACACTTTACTTCCTACAGTTTTTCTCCATTCAAACTTACCTCCCAATTGACTTGACCCTCAACCCTACTGTACTTAATAACCTTGTCTTATTCACATTTACTCTTAACTTTCTTCTTTCACACACTTTACCAAACTTATCACCAGCTTCTGCAGTTTCTTACATGAATCAGCCACCAGCGCTGTATCATCAGCGAACAACAACTGACTCACTTCCCAAGCTCTGTCATCCAGAACAGACTGCATACTTGCCCCTCTTTCCAAAACTCTTGCATTCACCTCCCTAATAACCCTATCCATAAACAAATTAAACAACCATGGAGACATCACACACCCCTGCCGCAAACCTACATTCATATATATATATATATATGTATATATATATATATATATATATATATATATATATATATATATATATATATATATATATATATATATATATATATATATATATATATATATATATATATAATATATCTTTCTTCTTTTCTTTCAAACTATTCGCCATTTCCCGCATTAGCGAGGTAGCGTTAAGAACAGAGGACTGGGCCTTGAGGGAATACCCTCACCTGGCCCAATTCTCTGTTCCTTCTTTTGGAAAATTAAAAAAAAAAAAACGAGAGGGGAGGATTTCCAGCCCCCCGCTCCCTCCCCTTTTAGTCGCCTTCTGCGACACGCAGGGAATACGTGGGAAGTATTCTTTCTCCCCTATCCCCAGGAATATATATATATATATATATATATATATATATATATATATATATATATATATATATATATATATATATATATATATATATATATATATATATGTATATATATATATATATATACAAATATATATATATATATATATATATATATATATATATATATATATATATATATATATATATATATATATATATATATATATATATATATATATATTATATATATATATATATATATACTCACTCCATCTCCTTCTCACATCACCACTACTTGTTATCACCTTTCCATTTGCGCCCTTCACTGAAGTTCCCATTTGCTCCCTTGTCTTACGCACTTTATTTACCTCCTTCCAGGAACATCTTTTTATTTTCCCTAAAATTTAATGATACTCTCTCACCCCAACTCTCACTTGCCCTTTTTTTCACCTCTTGCACCTTTCTCTTGACCTCAGATCTCTTTCTTTTATACGTCTCTCACTCAATTTCATTTTTTCCCTGCAAAAATCGTCCAAATGCCTCTCTCTTCTCTTTCACTAAAACTCTTACTTCTTCATCCCACCACTCACTACCCTTTCTAATCAACCCACCTCCCACTCTTCTCATGCCACAAGCATCTTTTGCGCAATCCATCACTGATTCCCGAAACACATCCCATTTACAAAGGCAAAGGGGATAAGAGTGAGTGCTCAAATTACAGAGGTATAAGTTTGTTGAGTATTCCTGGCAAATTGTATGGGAGGGTATTGATTGAGAGGGTGAAACCATGTACAGAGCATCGGATTGCGTAAGAGCAGTGTGGTTTCAGAAGTGGTAGAGGATTTGTGGATCAGGTGTTTGCTTTGAAGAATGTATGGGAGAAATACTTAGAAAAGCAAATGGATTTGTATGTAGCACTTATGGATCTGGAGAAGGCATATGATAAGTTGATAGAGATGCTCTGTGGAAGGTATTAAGAATATATGGTGTGGGAGGAAAGTTGTTAGAAGCAGTGAAAAGTTTTTATCGAGGATGTAAGGTATGTGTACGTGTAGGAAGAGAGGAAAGTGATTGGTTCTCAGTGAATGAGGTTTGCGGCAGGGGTGTGTGATGTCTCCATGGTTGTTTAATTTGTTTATGGATGGGGTTGTTAGGGAGGTGAATGCAAGAGTTTTGGAAAGAGGGGCAAGTATGAAGTCTGTTGGGGATGAGAGAGCTTGGGAAGTGAGTCAGTTGTTGTTCGCTGATGATACAGCGCTGGTGGCTGATTCATGTGAGAAACTGCTGAAGCTGGTGACTGAGTTTGGTAAAGTGTGTGGAAGAAGAAAGTTAAGAGTAAATGTGAATAAGAGCAAGGTTATTAGGTACAGTAGGGTTGAGGGTCAAGTCAATTGGGAGGTGAGTTTGAATGGAGAAAAACTGGAGGAAGTGAAGTGTTTTAGATATCTGGGAGTGGATCTGGCAGCGGATGGAACCATGGAAGCGGAAGTGGATCATAGGGTGGGGGAGGGGGCGAAATTTTGGGAGCCTTGAAGAATGTGTGGAAGTCGAGAACATTATCTCGGAAAGCAAAAATGAGTATGTTTGAAGGAATAGTGGTTCCAACAATGTTGTATGGTTGCGAGGCGTGGACTATGGATAGAGTTGTGCGCAGGAGGATGGATGTGATGGAAATGAGAAGTTTGAGGACAATGTGTGGTGTGAGGTGGTTTGATCGAGTAAGTAACGTAAGGGTAAGAGAGATGTGTGGAAATAAAAAGAGCGTGGTTGAGAGAGCAGAAGAGGTGTTTTGAAATGGTTTGGTCACATGGAGAGAATGAGTGAGGAAAGATTGACCAAGAGGATATATGTGTCGGAGGTGGGGGGAACGAGGAGAAGAAGGAGACCAAATTGGAGGTGGAAAGAGGGAGTGAAAAAGATTTTTGTGTGATCGGGGCCTGAACATGCAGGAGTGAAGGAGAGCAAGGAATAGAGTGAATTGGAGCGATGTTGTATACCGGGGTTGACGTGCTGTCATTGGATTTGAATCAAGGCATGTGAAGCGTCTGGGGTAAACCATGGAAAGCTGTGTAGGTATGTAAATTTGCGTGTGTGGACGTATGTATATACATGTGTATGGGGGTGGGTTGGGCCATTTCTTTCGTCTGTTTCCTTGCGCTAACCTCGCAAACGCGCTAGACAGCGACAAAGCAAAAAAAAAAAAAAAAAAAAAAAAATATATATATGTATATATATATAATATATATATATATATAATATATATATATATATATATATAATATATATATATAATATAATTTATATATATATATATATATAAATGTGTGTGGATGTAACCAAGATGTGAAAAAAGGAGAGATAGGTAGTATGTTTGAGGAAAGGAACCTGGATGTTTTGGCTCTGAGTGAAAACGAAGCTCAAGGTAAAGGGAAGAGTGTTTTGGAATGTCTTGGGAGTAAAGACAGGGTTAGTGAGAAGACAAGAGCAAGGAAGGAGTAGCAATACTCCTGAAACAGGAGTTGTGAGAGTATGTGATAGGACGTAAGAAGTAAATTCTCGATTAATATGGGAAAAACTGAAAGTTGATGGAGAGAGATGGGTATTATTGGTGCATATGCACCTGGGCATGAGAAGAAAGATCATGAGAGGCAAGTGTTTTGGGAGCAGCTGAATGAGTGTGTTAGTGGTTTTTAATGCACGAGACTGGGTTATAGTGATGGGTGATTTGAATGCAAAGGTGAGTAATGTGGCAGTTGAGGGAATAATTATTATACATGGGGTGTTCAGTGTTGTAAATGGAAATGGTGAAGAGCTTGTAGATTTATGTGCTGAAAAAGGACTGATGATTGGGAATACCTGGTTTAAAAAGCGAGATATACATAAGTATACTTATGTAAGTAGGAGAGATGGCCAGAGAGCGTTATTGGATTACGTGTTAATTGACAGGCGTGCGAAAGAGAGACTTTTGGATGTTAATGTGCTGAGAGGTGCAACTGGAGGGATGTCTGATCATTATCTTGTGGAGGCTAAGGTGAAGATTAGTATGGGTTTTCAGAAAAGAGGAGTGAATGTTGGGGTGAAGAAGGTGGTGAGAGTAAGTGAGCTTGGGAAGGAGACCTGTGTGGGGAAGTACCAGGAGAGACTGAGTACAGAATGGAAAAAGGTGAGAACAATGGAAGTAAGGGGAGTGGGGGAGGAATGGGATGTATTTAGGGAATCAGTGATGGATTGCGCAAAAGATGCTTGTGGCATGAGAAGAGTGGGAGGTGGGCTGTTTAGAAAGGGTAGTGAGTGGTGGGATGAAGAAGTAAGAGTATTAGTGAAAGAGAAGAGAGAGGCATTTGGACGATTTTTGCAGGGAAAAAATGCAATTGAGTGGGAGAAGTATAAAAGAAAGAGACAGGAGGTCAAGAGAAAGGTGCAAGAGGTGAAAAAAAGGGCAAATGAGAGTTGGGGTGAGAGACTATCAGTAAATTTTAGGGAGAATAAAAAGATGTTCTGGAAGGAGGTAAATAGGGTGCGTAAGACAAGGGAGCAAATGGGAACTTCAGTGAAGGGCGTAAATGGGGAGGTGATAACAAGTAGTGGTGATGTGAGAAGGAGATGGAATGAGTATTTTGAAGGTTTGTTGAATGTGTCTGATGACAGAGTGGCAGATATAGGGTGTTTTGGTCGAGGTGGTGTGCAAAGTGAGAGGGTTAGGGAAAATGATTTGGTAAACAGAGAAGAGGTAGTAAAAGCTTTGCGGAAGATGAAAGCCGGCAAGGCAGCAGGTTTGGATGGTATTGCAGTGGAATTTATTAAAAAAGGGGGTGACTGTATTGTTGACTGGTTGGTAAGGTTATTTAATGTATGTATGACTCATGGTGAGGTGCCTGAGGATTGGCGGAATGCGTGCATAGTGCCATTGTACAAAGGCAAAGGGGATAAGAGTGAGTGCTCAAATTACAGAGGTATAAGTTTGTTGAGTATTCCTGGTAAATTATATGGGAGGGTATTGATTGAGAGGGTGAAGGCATGTACAGAGCATCAGATTGGGGAAGAGCAGTGCGGTTTCAGAAGTGGTAGAGGATGTGTGGATCAGGTGTTTGCTTTGAAGAATGTATGTGAGAAATACTTAGAAAAGCAAATGGATTTGTATGTAGCATTTATGGATCTGGAGAAGGCATATGATAGAGTTGATAGAGATGCTCTGTGGAAGGTATTAAGAATATATGGTGTGGGAGGCAAGTTGTTAGAAGCAGTGAAAAGTTTTTATCGAGGATGTAAGGCATGTGTACGTGTAGGAAGAGAGGAAAGTGATTGGTTCTCAGTGAATGTAGGTTTGCGGCAGGGGTGTGTGATGTCTCCATGGTTGTTTAATTTGTTTATGGATGGGGTTGTTAGGGAGGTAAATGCAAGAGTCCTGGAAAGAGGGGCAAGTATGAAGTCTGTTGGGGATGAGAGAGCTTGGGAAGTGAGTCAGTTGTTGTTCGCTGATGATACAGCGCTGGTGGCTGATTCATGTGAGAAACTGCAGAAGCTGGTGACTGAGTTTGGTAAAGTGTGTGGAAGAAGAAAGTTAAGAGTAAATGTGAATAAGAGCAAGGTTATTAGGTACAGTAGGGTTGAGGGTCAAGTCAATTGGGAGGTGAGTTTGAATGGAGAAAAACTGGAGGAAGTGAAGTGTTTTAGATATCTGGGAGTGGATCTGTCAGCGGATGGAACCATGGAAGCGGAAGTGGATCATAGGGTGGGGGAGGGGGCGAAAATTTTGGGAGCCTTGAAAAATGTGTGGAAGTCGAGAACATTATCTCGGAAAGCAAAAATGGGTATGTTTGAAGGAATAGTGGTTCCAACAATGTTGTATGGTTGCGAGGCGTGGGCTATGGATAGAGTTGTGCGCAGGAGGATGGATGTGCTGGAAATGAGATGTTTGAGGACAATGTGTGGTGTGAGGTGGTTTGATCGAGTAAGTAACGTAAGGGTAAGAGAGATGTGTGGAAATAAAAAGAGCGTGGTTGAGAGAGCAGAAGAGGGTGTTTTGAAATGGTTTGGGCACATGGAGAGAATGAGTGAGGAAAGATTGACCAAGAGGATATATGTGTCGGAGGTGGAGGGAACGAGGAGAAGAGGGAGACCAAATTGGAGGTGGAAAGATGGAGTGAAAAAGATTTTGTGTGATCGGGGCCTGAACATGCAGGAGGGTGAAAGGAGGGCAAGGAATAGAGTGAATTGGAGCGATGTGGTATACAGGGGTTGACGTGCTGTCAGTGGATTGAATCAAGGCATGTGAAGCGTCTGGGGTAAACCATGGAAAGCTGTGTAGGTATGTATATTTGCGTGTGTGGACGTGTGTATGTACATGTGTATGGGGGGGGGGGTTGGGCCATTTCTTTCGTCTGTTTCCTTGCGCTACCTCGCAAACGCGGGAGACAGCGACAAAGTATAAAAAAAAAAAAAAAAAAAATATATATATATATATATATATATATATATATATATATATATATATATATATATATATATATATATATATATATATATATATATATATATATATATATATATATATATATATATATATATATATATATATATATATATATATATATATATATATATATATATATGTATATATATATATATATATATATATATATATATATATATATATATATATATATATATATATATATATATATATATATATATATATATATATATATATATATATATATATATATATATATATATATATATATATATATATATGTATGAATATATTTATATATATATATATATATATATATATATATATATTATATATATATATATATATATATATATATATATATATATATATATATATATATATATATATATATATATATATATACATATATATATATATATATATATATATATATATATATATATATATATATATATATATATATATATATATATATATATATATATATATTTATTTATTTTTTATTATACTTTGTCGCTGTCTCCCGCGTTTGCGAGGTAGCGCAAGGAAACAGACGAAAGAAATGGCCCAACCCCCCCCCCCATACACATGTATATACATACGTCCACACATGCAAATATACATACCTACACAGCTTTCCATGGTTTACCCCAGACGCTTCACATGCCTTGATTCAATCCATTGACAGCACGTCAACCCCGGTATACCACATCGCTCCAATTCACTCTATTCCTTGCCTTCCTTTCACCCTCCTGCATGTTCAGGCCCCGATCACACAAAATCTTTTTCACTCCATCTTTTCACCTCCAATTTGGTCTCCCTCTTCTCCTCGTTCCCTCCACCTAGGACACATATATCCTCTTGGTCAATCTTTCCTCACTCATTCTCTCCATGTGCCCAAACCACTTCAAAACACCCTCTTCTGCTCTCTCAACCACGCTCTTTTTATTTCCACACATCTCTCTTACCCTTACGTTACTCACTCGATCAAACCACCTCACACCACACATTGTCCTCAAACATCTCATTTCCAGCACATCCATCCTCCTGCGCACAACTCTATCCATAGCCCACGCCTCGCAACCATACAACATTTTTGGAACCACTATTCCCTCAAACATACCCATTTTTGCTTTCCGAGATAATGTTCTCGACTTCCACACATTCTTCAAGGCCCCCAGAATTTCCG
Organism: Panulirus ornatus; assembly: GCF_036320965.1. NCBI lineage: Eukaryota > Metazoa > Arthropoda > Malacostraca > Decapoda > Palinuridae > Panulirus > Panulirus ornatus. Next base: position 42,975,683 of record NC_092242.1, on the reverse strand, counting down.
CCCCCTCCCCCACCCTATGATCCACTTCCGCTTCCATGGTTCCATCTGCTGCCAGATCCACTCCCAGATATCTAAAACACTTCACTTCCTCCAGTTTTTCTCCATTCAGACTCACCTCCCAATTGACTTGACCCTCAACCCTACTGTACCTAATAACCTTGCTCTTATTCACATATACTCTTAACTTTCTTCTTCCACACACTTTACCAAACTCAGTCACCAGCTTCTACAGTTTCTCACATGAATCAGCCACCAGCGCTGTATCATCAGCGAACAACAACTGACTCACTTCCCAAGCTCTCTCATCCCCAAAAGACTTCATACTTGCCCCTCTTTCCAAAACTCTTGCATTTACCTCCCTAACAACCCCATCCATAAACAAATTAAACAACCATGGAGACATCACACACCCCTGCCGCAAACCTACATTCACTGAGAACCAATCACTTTCCTCTCTTCCTACACGTACACATGCCTTACATCCTCGATAAAAACTTTTCACTGATTCTAACAACTTTCCTCCCACACCATATATTCTTAATACCTTCCACAGAGCATCTCTATCAACTCTATCATATGCCTTCTCCAGATCCATAAATGCTACATACAAATCCATTTGCTTTTCTAAGTATTTCTCACATACATTCTTCAAAGCAAACACCTGATCCACACATCCTCTACCACTTCTGAAACCACACTGCTCTTCCCCAATCTGATGCTCTGTACATGCCTTCACCCTCTCAATCAATACCCTCCCATACAATTTACCAGGAATACTCAACAAACTTATACCTCATTAATTTGAGCACACTCTTATCCCCTTTGCCTTTGTACAATGGCATTATGCACGCATTCCGCCAATCCGCAGGCACCTCACCATGAGTCAAACATACATTAAATATATATATATATATATATATATATATATATATATATATATATATATATATATATATATATATATATATATATATATATATATATATATATATATATATATATATATATATATATATATATATATATATATATATATATATATATATATATATATATATATATATATATATATATATATATATATATATATATATATATATATATATATATATATATATATATATATATATATATATATATATATATATATATATATATATATATATATATATATATATATATATATATATATATATATATATATATATATATATATATATATATATATATATATATATATATATATATATATATATATTTATATATATATATATATATATACATATATATATATTATTTATTTATTTATTTTTCTTTGTCGCTGTATCCCGAGTTTGCGAGGTAGCGCAAGGAAACACACGAAAAAAATGGCCCAACCCACACCCATACACATGTATATACATACACGTCCACACACACAGATATACATACCCATACATCTCAATGTACACATCTATATACACACTGAGATATATACATATATACACATGCACACAATTCACACTTTCAGCCTTTATTCATTTATTCCTGGGAAATTATATGGGAGGGTATTGATTGAGAGGGTGAAGGCATGTACAGGGCATCAGACTGGGGAAGAGCAGCGTGGTTTCAGAAGTGGTACAGGATGTGTGGATCAGGTATTTGCTTTGAAGTATGTATGTGAGAAATACTTAGAAAAACAAATGAATTTGTATGTAGCATTTATGGATCTGGAGAAGGCATATGATAGAGTTAATAGAGATGCTCTGTGGAAGGTTTTAAGAATATATAGTGTGGGAGGCAAGCTGTTAGAAGCAGTGAAATGTTTTTATCGAGGATGTAATTCATGTGTACGTGTAGGAAGAGAGGAAAGTGATTGGTTCTTAGCGAATGTAGGTTTACGGCAGGGGTGTGTGATGTCTCCATGGTTTTTTAATTTGTTTATGGATGTGGTTGTTAGGGAGGTGAATGCAAGAGTTTTGGAAAGTATGCAGTCTGTTCTGGATGAGAGAGCTTTGGAAGTGAGTCAGTTGTTGCTCACTGATGATACAGCGCTGGTGGCTGATTCATGTAAGAAACTGCAGAAGTTGGTGATGAGTTTGGTAAAGTGTGTGAAAGTTAAGAGTAAATGTTAATAACAGCAATGTTATTAGGTACAGTAGAGTTGAGGGTCAAGTCAATTGGGAGGTAAGTTTGAATGGTGAAAAACTGGAGGCAGTGAAGTGTTTTAGATATCTGGGAGTGGATCTGGCAGCGGATGGAACCATAGAATCGGAAGTGAATCATAGGGTGGGGGAAGGGGCGAGAATTCTGGGAGAATTGAAGAATGTTTGGAAGTCGAGAACATTTTCTCGGAAAGCTAAAATGGGTATGTTTGAAGGAATAGTGGTTCCAACAATATTGCATGGTTGCGAGGCTTGGGCTATGGATAGAGTTGTGCGCAGGAGTATGGATGTGCTGGAAATGAGATGTTTGAGGACAATATGTGGTGTGAGGTGGTTTGATCGAGTAAGTAATGTATGTGTGAGAGAGATGTGTGGAAATATAAAGAGTATGGTTGAGAGAGCAGAAGAGTATGTTTTGAAATGGTTTGGTCACATGGAGAGAATGAGTGAGGAAAGATTGACAAAGAGGATATATGTGTCAGAGGTGGAGGGAACGAGGAGAAGTGGGTGACCAAATTGGAGGTGGAAGGATGGAGTGAAAAAGATTTAGAGTGATCGTGGCCTGAACATGCAGGAGGGTGAAAGGCGTACAAGGAATAGAGTGAATTGGAATGATGTGGTATACCGGGGTCGACGTGCTGTCAATGGATTGAACCAGGGCATGTGAAGCGTCTGGGGTAAACCATGGAAAGTTGTGTGGGGCCTGGATGTGGAAAGGGAGCTGTGGTTTCGGTGCATTATTACATGACAGCTAGAGACTGAGTGGGAATGAATGGGGCCTTTGGTGTCTTTTCCTTGCGCTACCTCGCACACATGAGTGGAGAGGGGGTTGTTATTCCATGTGTGGCGGGGTGTCGATGGGAACAAATAAAGGCAGACAGTATGAATTATGTACATGTGTATATATGTATATGTCTGTGTGTGTATATATATGCGTTAATTGAGATGTATAGGTATGTATATTTCCGTGTGTGGACGTGTATGTATATACATGCGTATGTGGGCTGGTTGGGCCATTCTTTCGTCTGTTTCCTTGCGCTACCTCGCTAACGCGGGAGACGGCGACAAATCAAAATAATGATAATAAAAATTATTTATTTATGTATTTTGCTTTGTCGCTGTATCCCGCGTTTGCGAGGTAGCGCAAGGAAACAGACGAAAGAAATGGCCCAACCCACACCCATACACATGTATATACATACACGTCCACACACGCAAATATACATACCCCGACATCTCAATGTACACATATATATACACACACAGACACATACATATATACACATGCACACAATTCACACTGTCAGCCTTTATTCATTTCTGTTGCCACCTCGCCACACATGAATAACAACCCCCTCCCCCCTCATGTGTGCGAGGTAGCGCTAGCAAAAGATACCAAAGGCCCCATTCGTTCACACTCAGTCTCTAGCTGTCATGCAATAATGCCCGAAACCACAGCTCCCTTTCCATATCCAGGCCCCACACAACTTTCCATGGTTTACACCAGACGCTTCACATGCCCTGAATCAATCCATTGACAGCACGTCGACCCCGGTATACCACATCGTTCCAATTCACTCTATTCATTGCACGCCTTTCACCATCCTGCATGTTCAGGCCCCGATCACTCTAAATCTTTTTCACTTCATCTTTCCACCTCCAATTTGGTCTCCCATTTCTCCTCGTTCCCTCCACCTCTGACACATATATGCTCTTGGACAATCTTTTTTCACTCATTCTCTCCATGTGATCAAACCATTTCAAAACACCCTCTTCTGCTCTCTCAACCACACTCTTTTTATTTCCACACATCTCTCTAACCCTTACATTACTTACTCGATCAAACAACCTCACACCACATATTGTCCTCAAACATCTCATCTCCAGCACTTCCACCCTCCTGCGCACAACTCTATCCATAGCCCACGCCTCGCAACCATACAACATTGTCGGAACCAATATTCCTTCAAACATACGTATTTTTCTTTCCGAGATAATGTTCTCGACTTCCAAACATTCTTCAAGGCTCCCAGAATTTTCGCCCCCTCCTCCACCCTATGATTCACTTCCGCTTCCATGGTTCCATCCGCTGCCAGATCCACTCCCAGATATCTAAAACACTTTACTTCCTACAGTTTTTCTCCATTCAAACTTACCTCCCAATTGACTTGACCCTCAACCCTACTGTACTTAATAACCTTGTCTTATTCACATTTACTCTTAACTTTCTTCTTTCACACACTTTACCAAACTCATCACCAGCTTCTGCAGTTTCTTACATGAATCAGCCACCAGCGCTGTATCATCAGCGAACAACAACTGATTCACTTCCCAAGCTCTGTCATCCAGAACAGACTGCATACTTGCCCCTCTTTCCAAAACTCTTGCATTCACCTCCCTAATAACCCTATCCATAAACAAATTAAACAACCATGGAGACATCACACACCCCTGCCGCAAACCTACATTCATATATATATATATATATGTATATATATATATATATATATATATATATATATATATATATATATATATATATATATATATATATATATATATATATATATATATATATATATATATATATATCTTTCTTCTTTTCTTTCAAACTATTCGCCATTTCCCGCATTAGCGAGGTAGCGTTAAGAACAGAGGACTGGGCCTTGAGGGAATACCCTCACCTGGCCCAATTCTCTGTTCCTTCTTTTGGAAAATTAAAAAAAAAAAAAACGAGAGGGGAGGATTTCCAGCCCCCCGCTCCCTCCCCTTTTAGTCGCCTTCTGCGACACGCAGGGAATACGTGGGAAGTATTCTTTCTCCCCTATCCCCAGGAATATATATATATATATATATATATATATATATATATATATATATATATATATATATATATATATATATATATATATATATATATATATATATATATATGTATATATATATATATATATACAAATATATATATATATATATATATATATATATATATATATATATATATATATATATATATATATATATATATATATATATATATATATATATATATATATATATATATATATATATATACTCACTCCATCTCCTTCTCACATCACCACTACTTGTTATCACCTTTCCATTTGCGCCCTTCACTGAAGTTCCCATTTGCTCCCTTGTCTTACGCACTTTATTTACCTCCTTCCAGAACATCTTTTTATTTTCCCTAAAATTTAATGATACTCTCTCACCCCAACTCTCACTTGCCCTTTTTTTCACCTCTTGCACCTTTCTCTTGACCTCAGATCTCTTTCTTTTATACGTCTCTCACTCAATTTCATTTTTTCCCTGCAAAAATCGTCCAAATGCCTCTCTCTTCTCTTTCACTAAAACTCTTACTTCTTCATCCCACCACTCACTACCCTTTCTAATCAACCCACCTCCCACTCTTCTCATGCCACAAGCATCTTTTGCGCAATCCATCACTGATTCCCGAAACACATCCCATTTACAAAGGCAAAGGGGATAAGAGTGAGTGCTCAAATTACAGAGGTATAAGTTTGTTGAGTATTCCTGGCAAATTGTATGGGAGGGTATTGATTGAGAGGGTGAAACCATGTACAGAGCATCGGATTGCGTAAGAGCAGTGTGGTTTCAGAAGTGGTAGAGGATTTGTGGATCAGGTGTTTGCTTTGAAGAATGTATGGGAGAAATACTTAGAAAAGCAAATGGATTTGTATGTAGCACTTATGGATCTGGAGAAGGCATATGATAGAGTTGATAGAGATGCTCTGTGGAAGGTATTAAGAATATATGGTGTGGGAGGAAAGTTGTTAGAAGCAGTGAAAAGTTTTTATCGAGGATGTAAGGTATGTGTACGTGTAGGAAGAGAGGAAAGTGATTGGTTCTCAGTGAATGTAGGTTTGCGGCAGGGGTGTGTGATGTCTCCATGGTTGTTTAATTTGTTTATGGATGGGGTTGTTAGGGAGGTGAATGCAAGAGTTTTGGAAAGAGGGGCAAGGATGAAGTCTGTTGGGGATGAGAGAGCTTGGGAAGTGAGTCAGTTGTTGTTCGCTGATGATACAGCGCTGGTGGCTGATTCATGTGAGAAACTGCGGAAGCTGGTGACTGAGTTTGGTAAAGTGTGTGAAAGAAGAAAGTTAATAGTAAATGTGAATAAGAGCAAGGTTATTAGGTACAGTAGGGTTGAGGGCCAAGTCAATTGGGAGGTGAGTTTGAATGGAGAAAAACTGGAGGAAGTGAAGTGTTTTAGATATCTGGGAGTGGATCTGGCAGCGGATGGAAACATGGAAGCGGAAGTGGATCATAGGGTGGGGGAGGGGGCGAAAATTTTGGGAGCCTTGAAGAATGTGTGGAAGTCGAGAACATTATCTCGGAAAGCAAAAATGAGTATGTTTGAAGGAATAGTGGTTCCAACAATGTTGTATGGTTGCGAGGCGTGGACTATGGATAGAGTTGTGCGCAGGAGGATGGATGTGATGGAAATGAGAAGTTTGAGGACAATGTGTGGTGTGAGGTGGTTTGATCGAGTAAGTAACGTAAGGGTAAGAGAGATGTGTGGAAATAAAAAGAGCGTGGTTGAGAGAGCAGAAGAGGGTGTTTTGAAATGGTTTGGTCACATGGAGAGAATGAGTGAGGAAAGATTGACCAAGAGGATATATGTGTCGGAGGTGGAGGGAACGAGGAGAAGAAGGAGACCAAATTGGAGGTGGAAAGATGGAGTGAAAAAGATTTTGTGTGATCGGGGCCTGAACATGCAGGAGGGTGAAAGGAGAGCAAGGAATAGAGTGAATTGGAGCGATGTTGTATACCGGGGTTGACGTGCTGTCATTGGATTGAATCAAGGCATGTGAAGCGTCTGGGGTAAACCATGGAAAGCTGTGTAGGTATGTATATTTGCGTGTGTGGACGTATGTATATACATGTGTATGGGGGTGGGTTGGGCCATTTCTTTCGTCTGTTTCCTTGCGCTACCTCGCAAACGCGCTAGACAGCGACAAAGCAAAAAAAAAAAAAAAAAAAAAAAAAATATATATATTATATATATATATATATATATATATATATATATATATATATATATATATATATATATATATATATATATTTATATATATATATATATATAAATGTGTGTGGATGTAACCAAGATGTGAAAAAAGGAGAGATAGGTAGTATGTTTGAGGAAAGGAACCTGGATGTTTTGGCTCTGAGTGAAACGAAGCTCAAGGGTAAAGGGGAAGAGTGTTTTGGGAATGTCTTGGGAGTAAAGACAGGGGTTAGTGAGAAGACAAGAGCAAGGGAAGGAGTAGCAATACTCCTGAAACAGGAGTTGTGAGAGTATGTGATAGGACGTAAGAAAGTAAATTCTCGATTAATATGGGAAAAACTGAAAGTTGATGGAGAGAGATGGGTGATTATTGGTGCATATGCACCTGGGCATGAGAAGAAAGATCATGAGAGGCAAGTGTTTTGGGAGCAGCTGAATGAGTGTGTTAGTGGTTTTAATGCACCAGACTGGGTTATAGTGATGGGTGATTTGAATGCAAAGGTGAGTAATGTGGCAGTTGAGGGAATAATTATTATACATGGGGTGTTCAGTGTTGTAAATGGAAATGGTGAAGAGCTTGTAGATTTATGTCCTGAAAAAGGACTGATTATTGGGAATACCTGGTTTGAAAAGCGAGATATACATAAGTATATTTATGTAAGTAGGAGAGATGGCCAGAGAGCGTTATTGGATTACGTGTTAATTGACAGGCGCGCGAAAGAAAGACTTTTGGATGTTAATGTGTTGAGAGGTGCAACTGGAGGGATGTCTGATAATTATCTTGTGGAGGCTAAGGTGAAGATTTGTATACGTTTTCTGAAAAGAAGAGTGAATGTTGGGGTGAAGAGGGTGAAGTGAGCTTGGGAAGTAGACTTGTGTGAGGAAGTACCAGGAGAGACTGAGTACAGAATGGAAAAAGGTGAGAACAATGGAAGTAAGGGGAGTGGGGGAGGAATGGGATGTATTTAGGGAATCAGTGATGGATTGCGCAAAAGATGCTTGTGTCATGAGAAGAGTGGGAGGTGGGTTGATTAGAAAGGGTAGTGAGTGGTGGGATCTAGAAGTAAGGGTATTAGTGAAAGAGAAGAGAGAGGCATTTGGACGATTTTTGCAGGGAAAAAATGAAATTGAGTGGGAGATGTATTAAAGAAAGAGACAGGAGGTCAAGAGAAAGGTGCAAGAGGTGAAAAAAAGGGCAAATGAGAGTTGGGGTGAGAGAGTATCATTAAATTTTAGGGAGAATAAAAAGATGTTCTGGAAGGAGGTAAATAAAGTGCGTAAGACAAGGGAGCAAATGGGAACTTCAGTGAAGGGCGCAAATGGGGAGGTGTTAACAAGTAGTGGTGATGTGAGAAGGAGATGGAGTGAGTATTTTGAAGGTTTGTTGAATGTGTTTGATGATAGAGTAGCAGATATAGGGTGTTTTGGTCGAGGTGGTGTGCAAAGTGAGAGGGTTAGGGAAAATAATTTGGTAAACAGAGAAGAGGTAGTAAAAGCTTTGCGGAAGATGAAAGCCGGCAAAGCAGCAGGTTTGGATGGTATTGCAGTGGAATTCATTAAAAAAGGGGGTGACTGTATTGTTGACTGGTTGGTAAGGTTATCTAATGTATGTATGACTCATGGTGAGGTGCCTGAGGATTGGCGGAATGCGTGCATAGTGCCATTGTACAAAGCCAAAGGGGATAAGAGTGAGTGCTCAAATTACAGAGGTATAAGTTTGTTGAGTATTCCTGGTAAATTATATGGGAGGATAGTGATTGAGAGGGTGAAGGCATGTACAGAGCATCAGATTGGGAAGAGCAGTGTGGTTTCAGAAGTGGTAGAGGATGTGTAGATCAGGTGTTTGCTTTGAAGAATGTATGTGAAAAATACTAAGAAAAGCAAATGGATTTGTATGTAGCATTTATGGATCTGGAGAAGGCATATGATAGAGTTGATAGAGATGCTCTGTGGAAGGTATTAAGAATATATGGTGTGGGAGGCAAGTTGTTAGAAGCAGTGAAAAGTTTTTATCGTGGATGTAAGGCATGAGTACCTGTAGGAAGAGAGGAAAGTGATTGGTTCTCAGTGAATGTAGGTTTGCGGCAGGGGTGTGTGATGTCTCCATGGTTGTTTAATTTGTTTATGGATGGGGTTGTTAGGGAGGTGAATGGAAGAGTTTTGGAAAGAGGGGCAAGTATGAAGTCTGTTGGGGATGAGAGAGCTTGAGAAGTGAGTCAGTTGTTGTTTGATGATGATACAGCGCTGGTGGCTGATTCATGTGAGAAACTCCAGAAGCTCGTGACTGAGTTTGGTAAAGTGTGTGAAAGAGGAAAGTTAAGAGTAAATGTGAATAAGAGCAAGGTTATTAGGTACAGTAGGGTTGAGGGTCAAGTCAATTGGGAGGTGAGTTTGAATGGAGAAAATCTGGAGGAAGTGAAGTGTTTTAGATATCTGGGAGTGGATCTGGCAGCGGATGGAAACATGGAAGCGGAAGTGGATCATAGGGTGGGGGAGGGGGCGAAAATTTTGGGAGCCTTGAAGAATGTGTGGAAGTCGAGAACATTATCTCGGAAAGCAAAAATGGGTATGTTTGAAGGAATAGTGGTTCCAACAATGTTGTATGGTTGCGAGGCTGGACTATGGATAGAGTTGTGCGCAGGAGGATGGATGTGACTGGAAATGAGATGTTTGAGGACAATGTGTGGTGTGAGGTGGTTTGATCGAGTAAGTAACGTAAGGGTAAGAGAGATGTGTGGAAATAAAAAGAGCGTGGTTGAGAGAGCAGAAGAGGGTGTTTTGAAATGGTTTGATCACATGGAGAGAATGAGTGAGGAAAGATTGACCAAGAGGATATATGTGTCGGAGGTGGAGGGAACGAGGAGAAGAAGGAGACCAAATTGGAGGTGGAAAGATGGAGTGAAAAAGATTTTGTGTGATCGGGGCCTGAACATGCAGGAGGGTGAAAGGAGAGCAAGGAATAGAGTGAATTGGAGCGATGTTGTATACCGGGGTTGACGTGCTGTCAGTGGATTGAATCAAGGCATGTGAAGCGTCTGGGGTAAACCATGGAAAGCTGTGTAGGTATGTATATTTGCGTGTGTGGACGTATGTATATACATGTGTATGGGGGTGGGTTGGGCCATTTCTTTCGTCTGTTTCCTTGCCCTACCTCGCAAACGCGCTAGACAGCGACAAAGCAAAAAAAAAAAAAAAAAAAAAAAAAATATATATATATATATATATATATATATATATATATATATATAAATGTGTGTGGATGTAACCAAGATGTGAAAAAAGGAGAGATAGGTAGTATGTTTGAGAAAAGGAACCTGGATGTTTTGGCTCTGAGTGAACCGAAGCTCAAGGGTAAAGGGGAAGAGTGGTTTGGGATTGTCTTGGGAGTAAAGTCAGGGGTTAGTGAGAAGACAAGAGCAAGGGAAGGAGTAGCAATACTCCTGAAACAGGAGTTGTGAGAGTATGTGATAGAATGTAAGAAAGTAAATTCTCGATTAATATGGGAAAAACTGAAAGTTGATTGAGAGAGATGGGTGATTATTGGTGCATATGCACCTGGGCATGAGAAGAAAGATCATGAGAGGCAAGTGTTTTGGGAGCAGCTGAATGAGTGTGTTAGTGGTTTTGATGCACGAGACTGGTTTATAGTGATGGGTGATTTGAATGCAAAGGTGAGTAATGTGGCAGTTGAGGGAATAATTATTATACATGGGGTGTTCAGTGTTGTAAATGGAAATGGTGAAGAGCTTGTAGATTTATGTGCTGAAAAAGGACTGATTATTGGGAATACCTGGTTCAAAAAGCGAGATATACATAAGTATACTTATGTAAGTAGGAGAGATGGCCAGAGAGCGTTATTGGATTACGTGTTAATGGACAGGCGCGCGAAAGAGAGACTTTTGGATGTTAATGTGCTGAGAGGTGCAACTGGAGGGATGTCTGATCATTATCTTTTGGAGGCTAAGGTGAAGATTTGTATGCGTTTTCTGAAAAGAAGAGTGAATGTTGGGGTGAAGAGGGTGGTGAGACTAAGTGAGCTTGGGAAGTAGACTTGTGTGAGGAAGTACCAGGAGAGACTGAGTACAGAATGGAAAAAGGTGAGAACAATGGAAGTAAGGGGAGTGGGGGAGGAATGGGATGTATTTAGGGAATCAGTGATGGATTGCGCAAAAGGTGCTTGTGGCATGAGAAGAGTGGGAGGTGGGTTGATTAGAAAGGGTGGTGAGTGGTGGGATGAAGAAGTAAGAGTATTAGTGAAAGAGAAGAGAGAGGCATTTGCACGATTTTTGCAGGGAAAAAATGAAATTGAGTGGGAGATGTATAAAAGAAAGAGACAGGAGGTCAAGAGAAAGGTACAAGAGGTGAAAAAAAGGGCAAATGAGAGTTGGGGTGAGAGAGTATCATTAAATTTTAGGGAGAATAAAAAGATGTTCTGGAAGGAGGTAAATAAAGTGCGTAAGACAAGGGAGCAAATGGGAACTTCAGTGAAGGACGCAAATGGGGAGGTGTTCACAAGTAGTGGTGATGTGAGAAGGAGATGGAGTGAGTATTTTGAAGGTTTGTTGAATGTGTTTGATGATAGAGTAGCAGATATAGGGTGTTTTGGTCGAGGTGGTGTGGAAAGTGAGAGGGTTAGGGAAAATGATTTGGTAAACAGAGAAGAGGTAGTAAAAGCTTTGCGGAAGATGAAAGCCGGCAAGGCAGCAGGTTTGGATGGTATTGCAGTGGAATTCATTAAAAAAGGGGGTGACTGTATTGTTGACTGGTTGGTAAGGTTATTTAATGTATGTATGACTCATGGTGAGGTGCCTGAGGATTGGCGGAATGCGTGCATAGTGCCATTGTACAAAGCCAAAGGGGATAAGAGTGAGTGCTCAAATTACATAGGTATAAGTTTGTTGAGTATTCCTGGTAAATTATATGGGAGGATAGTGATTGAGAGGGTGAAGGCATGTACAGAGCATCAGATTGGGGAAGAGCAGTGTGGTTTCACAAGTGGTAGAGGATGTATGGATCAGGTGTTTGCTTTGAAGAATGTATATGAGAAATGCTTAGAAAAGCAAATGGATTTGTATGTAGCATTTATGGATCTGGAGAAGGCATATGATAGAGTTGATAGAGATGCTCTGTGGAAGGTATTAAGAATATATGGTGTGGGAGGCAAGTTGTTAGAAGCAGTGAAAAGTTTTTATCGAGGATGTAAGGCATGAGTACGTGTAGGAAGAGAGGAAAGTGATTGGTTCTCAGTGAATATAGGTTTGCGGCAGGGGTGTGTGATGTCTCCATGGTTGTTTAATTTGTTTTTGGATGGGGTTGTTAGGGAGGTGAATGCAAGAGTTTTGGAAAGAGGGCAAGTATGAAGTCTGTTGGGGATGAGAGAGCTTGGGAAGTGAGTCAGTTGTTGTTCGCTGATGATAGAGCGCTGGTGGCTGTTTCATGTGAGAAACTGCAGAAGCTGGTGACTGAGTTTGGTAAAGTGTGTGAAAGAAGAAAGTTAAGAGTAAATGTGAATAAGAGCAAGGTTGTTAGGTACAGTAGGGTTGAGGGTCAAGTCAATTGGGAGGTGAGTTTGAATGGAGAAAAACTGGAGGAAGTGAAGTGTTTTAGATATCTGGGAGTGGATCTGGCAGCGGATGGAACCATGGAAGCGGAAGTGGATCATAGGGTGTGGGAGGGGGCGAAAATTCTGGGACCCTTGAAGAATGTGTGGAAGTCGAGAACATTATCTCGGAAAGCAAAAATGGGTATGTTTGAAGGAATAGTGGTTCCAACAATGTTGTATGGTTGCGAAGCGTGGGCTATGGATAGAGTTGTGCGCAGGAGGATGGATGTGCTGGAAATGAGATGTTTGAGGTCAATATGTGGTGTGAGGTGGTTTGATCGAGTAAGTAACGTAAGGGTAAGAGAGATGTGTGGAAATAAAAAGAGCGTGGTTGAGAGAGCAGAAGAGGGTGTTTTGAAATGGTTCGGGCACATGGAGAGAATGATTGAGGAGAGATTGACCAAGAGGATATATGTGTCGGAGGTGGAGGGAACGAGGAGAAGAGGGAGACCAAATTGGAGGTGGAAAGATGGATTGAAAAAGATTTTGTGTGATCGGGGCCTGAACATGCAAGAGGGTGAAAGGAGGGCAAGGAATAGAGTGAATTGGAGCGATGTGGTATACCGGGGTTGACGTGCTGTCAGTGGATTAAATCAAGGCATGTGAAGCGTCTGGGGTAAACCATGGAAAGCTGTGTAGGTATGTATATTTGCGTGTGTGGACGTATGTATATACATGTGTATGGGGGTGGGTTGGGCCATTTCTTTCGTCTGTTTCCTTGCGCTACCTCGCAAACGCGGGAGACAGCGGAAAAAAAAAAAAAAGAAAAAAAAAAAATATATATATATATATATATATATATATATATATATATATATATATATATATATATATATATATACATATATATATATATATATATGTAGGTTTACGGCAGGGGTGTGTGATGTCTCCATGGTTGTTTAATTTGTTTATGGATGGGGTTGTTAGGGAGGTGAATGCAAGAGTTTTGGAAAGAGGGGCAAGTATGAAGTCTGTTGGAGATGAGAGAGCTTGGGAAGTGAGTCAGTTGTTGTTCGCTGATGATACAGCGCTGGTGGCTGATTCATGTGAGAAACTACAGAAGCTCGTGACTGAGTTTGGTAAAGTGTGTGAAAGAGGAAAGTTTAGAGTAAATGTGAATAAGAGCAAGGTTATTAGGTACAGTAGGGTTGAGGGTCAAGTCAATTGGGAGGTGAGTTTGAATGGAGAAAAACTGGAGGAAGTGAAGTGTTTTAGATATCTGGGAGTGGATCTGGCAGCCGATGGAACCATGGAAGCGGAAGTGGATCATAGGGTGGGGGAGGGGGCGAAAATTCTCGGAGCCTTGAAGAATGTGTGGAAGTCGAGAACATTATCTCGGAAAGCAAAAATGGGTATGTTTGAAGGAATAGTGGTTCCAACAATGTTGTATGGTTGCGAGGCATGGGCTATGGATAGAGTTGTGCGCAGGAGGATGGATGTGCTGGAAATGGGATGTTTGAGGACAATGTGTGGTGTAAGGTGGTTTGATCGAGTAAGTAACGTAAGGTTAAGAGAGATGTGTGGAAATAAAAAGAGCGTGGTTGAGAGAGCAGAAGAGGGTGTTTTGAAATGGTTTGGTCACATGGAGAGAATGAGTGAGGAAAGATTGACCAAGAGGATATATGTGTCGGAGGTGGAGGGAACGAGGAGAAGAGGGAGACCAAATTGGAGGTGGAAAGATGGAGTGAAAAAGATTTTGTGTGATCGGGGCCTGAACATGCAGGAGGGTGAAAGGACGGCAAGGAATAGAGTGAATTGGAGCGATGTGGTATACCGGGGTTGACGTGCTGTCAGTGGATTGAATCGGGGCATGTGAAGCATCTGGGGTAAACCATGGAAAGCTGTGTAGGTATGTATATTTGCTTGTGTGGACGTATGTATATACATGTGTATGGGGGTGGGTTGGGCCATTTCTTTCGTCTGTTTCCTTGCGCTACCTCGCAAACGCGGGAGACAGCGACAAAGCAAAAAAAAAAAATAATATATTTATGTATATATATATATTCATATATATATATGTATATATATATATATATATATATATATATATATATATATATATATATATATATATATATATATATATATATATATATATATATATATATATACATATATATATGTATATATATATATATATAGATATATATATATATATATATTATCCCTGAGGATAGGGGAGAAAGAATACTTCCCACGCATTCCCTGCATGTCTAGAGGTGACTGGAGCAGGTGGGTAAAAACCCTTCCCTTCTTGTATTTTAACTTTCTGAAAGGGGAAACAGATGGAGGTAAGCGGGAAGTGCTCATCCTCCTTGAAGGCTCAGAATGGGATGTCTAAATACGTGTTGATGTAACAAGATGAAAAAAAAGGCGAGATAGGAAGTATGTTTGATGAAAAGAACTTGTATGTTTTGGCTCTCAGTAAACTCTAGATTGATAGAGCAAAACTTAAAGTGGATGGAGAGAAATAGGTAACTATATATGCATATGCACCTGGGCATGAGAAGAAACATCATGAGAGGCAAGTATTTTGGGAGAAACTGAGTGAGTGTGTTAATATTTTTTGATGCAAGAGACGGTTATACTGATGGGTGAATTGATAACAATGGTGAGTAATATGGCAGTTGAGGAAATAATCGGTGTACATGGGGTGTTAAATGTTGTAAATGAAAATGGTGAAGAGCTTGTAGACTTATTTGCTGGAAAAGGACTGGTGATTGGGAATACCTAGCTTAAAAAGAGAGATGTACATAAGTATACGTATGTAAGTATGAGAGGACATTATTGGATTACGTGTAAATTGATAGGCGCGCGAAAGAGTGACTTTTGGATGTTAATGTGCTTCGAGATGCAACTGGAGGGATGTCTCATCATTATCTTGTGTAGGCGAAGGTGAAGATTTATAGAGGTTTTCTGAAAAGAAGAGAGAATGTTTGGGTGAAGAGAGGTGAAAGTAAGTGAGCTTCGTAAAGAGACTTGTGCGACGAAGTACCAGGAGAGACTAAGAACAGAATGGAAAAAGGTGAGTACAAAGGACATAAGGAAAGCGGGGGAAAATTGGGATGTATGTAGGGAAGCAGTGAGGGATTGCGCAAAAGATGCTTGTGGCAGAAGATTCTTGGATGGTGGGCAGATTAGAAACTGTAGTGAGTGGTGGAATGAAGAGGGAAGATTAGTGAAAGAGAAGAGAGAAGCATTTGGGTGACTTTTGCAGGGAAATAATCCAAATGACAGGTAGATGTAAAAAGAAAGAGCTACGAGGTTAAGAGAAGGGTGCAAGATGTGAAACAGAGAGCAAATGAGAGTTGGGGTGAGAGATTATCATTAAATTTTAGGGAGAATGCAAATAATGTTTTGGAGGGAGGTAAATAAAGTGCATAAGACAAAGGAACAAATGGGAACATCACTGAAGAGCTCTAATGGGGAAGTGATAACATGTAGTGGTGATGTGAGAAAATGGAGTGAGTATTTTGAAGGTTTGTTGAATGTGTTTGATGATAGAGTAGCATATATAGGGTGTTTTGGTCGATGTGGTGTGTAAAGTGAGAGGGTTAAGGAGAATGATTAGGTAAACAGAGAAGAGGTACTAAAAGCTTTGCGGAAGATAGAAGCTGGCAACGAGGCGGGTTCGAATGTTATTACAGTGGAATTTATTGAAAAAGGTGCTGAATGTATTGATGAATCATCTTGAGGTGCCTGAGGATTAGTGAATGCTGCATAGTGGCATTATACAAAGGCAAAGGGGATAAGAGTGAGTGCTCAAATTACAGAGGTATAAGATTGTTTAGTATTCTTGGGAAATTGTATAGGAGGGTATTGAATGAGAGGGTGAAGTCATGTACAGAGCATCAGATTTGGGAAGAGCAATGTGGTTTCAGAAGTGGTAGATGTGTGGATCAGGTGTTTGCTTTGAATAATATATGTGAGAAATACTTAGAAAAGTAAATGGATTTTTATGTAGCATACATGGATATGAAGAAGGCATATCATAGAGTTGATAGAGGTCTTTTTCACTCCATCTTTCCACCTATAATGTGGTGTCCCACTTCTCCGCGTTCCCTCCATCTCTGACACATATATCTTCTTGGTCAATCTTTCCTCACTCATTCTCTTCATGTGACCAAATCATTTCAAAACACCCTCTTTGCTCTTATTCACGTTTACTCTCAGCTTTCTTCTTTCACACACTTTACCAAACTCAGTCACCACCTTCTGCAGTTTCTCACACGAATCAGCCACCAGCGATGTATCATCAGCGAGCAACAACTGACTCACTTCCCAAGCTCTCTCATCCCCAACAGACTTCATACTTGCCCCTCTTTCCAAAACTCTTGCATTCACCTCCCTAACAACCCCATCCATAAACAAACTAAACAAACATTGAGACATCATATACCCCTAATGTGAACCAACATTCACTGAGAACAAATCACTTTCCTCTCTTCCTACACGTACACATGCCTTACATCCTCGAAAAAAACTTTTCACTGCTTCTAACAACTTGCCCCCCACACCATATATTCTTAATACCTTCCACTGAGCATCTCTATTAACTCTAACATATGTCTTCTAGAGATCCATAAATGCTACATACAAATCCATTTGCTTTTCTAAGTATTTCTAACATACATTCTTCAAAGCAAACACCTGATCCACACATCCTCTCCCACTTCTGAAACAACACTACCCTTCCCCAATCTGATGCTCTGTACATGCCTTCACCCTCTCTTTCAGTACCCTCCCATATAATTTACCACGAATACTTAACAAACTTATACCTCTGTAAGTTGAGCACTCACTCTTATCCCCTTTGCGTTTCTTCAGTGGCACTATGCAACCATTTCTCCAATCCTCAGGCACCTCACCATGCGTCATACATACATTAAATAACTTTTCCCAACCAGTCAACAATACATCCACCCCTTTCTTTAATAAATTCCAATGCAATACCCTCCAAACCCACTGCCTTGATGGCTTTCATCTTCCACAAAGCTTTTACTCCTATTGTCTGTTTACCACATCATTCTCCTTAACCCTCTCACTTTGTACACCATCCCGACTAAAACACACTATATCTGCCACTCTATCATCAAACACATTCAACAACCCTTCAAAATACTCACTCCATCTCCTTCTCACATCACCACTACTTGTTATCATCTCCCTATTAGACCCCTTCACTGAAGATCCCATTTTTACATGTCTTACGCACTTTGTTTACTTCCTTCAAAAATATCTTTTTATTCTCCCTAAATTTAATGATACTTTCTCACCGCAACTCTCATTTGCCCTCTTTATCACCTCTTGCACCTTCTCTTGGAATCCTGAATCTTTCTTTGATACAACTCCCACTCATCTGCATTATTTCCCTGCAAAAATCGTCCAAATGCCTCTCTCTTCTCTTTCACTAACAATCTCACTTCTTCATCCCACCACTTACAACCCTTTCTAATCTCCCCACCTCCCACGCTTCTCATGCGACAAGCATCTTTTGCGCAAGCAATCACTGCTTCCCTAAAGACATCCCATTCCTCCCAAACTCCCCTTACCTCCTTTGTTCTCATTCTTCATCCCGGTACTTCCTCACACAGGTCTACTTCCCAAGCTCACTTACTCTCCCCACTCTCTTCACCCCAATTTTCTTCTTTTCTGAAAACCTCTACAAATCTTCACCTTCGCCCCCACATGATAATGATCACACATCCCTTCAGTTTCACCTGTCAGCACATTAACATCCAAAAGTCTCTCTTTCGCGCGCCTATCAACTAACACGTAATCCAATAACGCTCTCTGGCTATCTTTCCTACTTACATACGTACACTTATGTATATCTCTCTTTTTAAACCAGGTATTCCCAATCACCAGATCTTTTTCAGCATATAAATCTACAAGCTCTTCACCAATTTCATTTACAACACTGAACACCCTATGAACACCAATTATTCCCTACACTACCATATTACTCACCTTTGAAATCAAATCATCCATTACTATAACCCGGTTTCGTGCAACAAAACTACTAACACCCTCCCTCAGCTACTCCCAAAACACTTGCCTCTCATGATCTTTCTTCTTATTTCCAGGTGCATTTGCACCAATAATCACCCATCTCTCTCCATGAAATTTCAGTTTTACCAATATCAATCTAGAGTTTCCTTTCTTACACTCTATCGCATACTCCCACCACATCTGTTTGAGGAGTAGTGCTACTCCTTCCCTTGCTCTTGTCCTCTCACTAACCCCTGACTTTACTCCCAAGACATTCCCAAACAACTCTTCCCCTTTACGCTTTAGCTTCGTTTCACATAGAGCCAAAACATCTAGGTTCCTTTCCTCAAACATACTTCCTATCCCTACTTTTTTCTCATCTTGGTTACATCCGCACACATTTAGACACCCCAATCTGAGCCTTCGAGGAAGATGACCACTCCTTGCGTGACTCCTTTTCATATGTCCCCTTTTAGAATGTTAAAATACAAGGAGGGAAGGGTTTCTGGCCCCCCGCTCCCGTCACTTTAGTCGCCTTCTACGACACGTGAGGAATGCGTGGGAAGTATTCTTTCTCCCCTATCCCCAGGGATATATGTATAAATATATTTATATTTTTTATTATTATATATTATTATTATATTATATATATATATATATATATATATATATATATATATATATATATATATATATATATATATATATATATATATATATATATATATATATATATATATATATATATATATATATATATATATATATATATATATATATATATATATATATATATATATATATATATATATATATATATATATATATATATATATATATATATATATATATATATATATATATATATATATATATATATATATATATATATATATATATATATATATATATATATATATATATATATATATATATATATATATATATATATATATATATATATATATATATATATATATATATATATATATATATATATATATATATATATATATATATATATATATATATATATATATATATATATATATATATATATATATATATATATATATATATATATATATATATATATATATATATATATATATATATATATATATATATATTATATATATATATATATATATATATATATATATATATATATATATATATATATATATATATATATATATATATATATATATATATATATATATATATATATATATATATATATATATATATATATATATATATATATATATATATATATATATATATATATATATATATATATATATATATATATACCAGGAGAGACTGAGTACAGAATGGAAAAAGGTGAGAACAAAGGAGGTAAGGGGAGTGGGGGAGAAATGGGATGTATTTAGGGAAGCAGTGATTGTTTGCGCAAAAGATGCTATTGGCATGAGAAGCGTGGGAGGTGGGTTGATTAGAAAAGGTGGTGAGTGGTGGGATGAAGAAGTAAGATTATTAGTGAAATAGAAGAGAGAGGCATTTGGACGATTTTTGAAGGGAAAAACGCAAATGAGTGGGAGAGGTATAAAAGAAAAAGGTGCAAGAGGTGAAAAAGAGGGCAAATGTGAGTTGGGGTGAGAGAGTATCATTAAATTTCAGGGAGAATAAAAAGATGTTTTGGAAGGAGGTAAATAAAGTGCATAAGACAAGGGAGCAAATGGTAACTTCAGTGAAGGTGGCTAATGGGGAGGTGATAACAAGTAGTGGTGATGTGAGAAGGAGATGGAGTGAGTATTTTGAAGGTCTGTTGAATGTGTTTGATGATAGAGTGGCAGATATAGGGTTTCTTGGTCGAGGTGGTGTGCAAAGTGAGAGGGTTAGGGAAAATGATTTGGTAAATAGAGAAGAGGTAGTAAAAGCTTTACGGAAGATGAAAGACGGCAAGGCATCAGGTTTCGATGGTATTGCAGTGGAATTTATCAAAAAAGGGGTTGATTGTATTGTTGACTGGTTGATAAGGTTATTTAATGTATGTATGATTCATAGTGATGTGCCTGAGGATTGGCGGAATGCTTGCATAGTGCCATTGTACAAAGACAAAGGGGATAAGGGTGAGTGCTAAAATTACAGAGGTATAAGTTTGTTGAGTATTCCTGTTAAATTATATGGGAGGGTATTGATTGAGAGGATGAAGGTATGTACAGAGCATCAGATTGGGGAGGAGCAGTGTGGTTTCAGAAGTAGTAAAGGATGTGTGGATCAGGTGTTTGCTTTGAAGAATGTATGTAAGAAATACTGAGAAAAACAAATGGATTTGTATGTATCATTAATGGATCTGGAGAAGGCATATGGTACAGTTGATAGAGATGCTCTGTGGAAGGTTTTAAGAATATATAGTGTGGGAGGCAAGTTGTTAGAAGCAGTGAAAAGTTTTTATCGAGGATGTAAGTCATGATACGTGTAGGAAGAGAGGAAAGTATTGGTTCTCAGTGAATGTGGGTTTGCGGCAGGGGAGTCTGATATCTCCATGGTTGTTTAATTTGTTTATGGATATGGTTGTTAGGGAGGTGAATGCAAGAGTTTTGGAAAGAGGGGCAAGTATGCAGTTTGTTTTGGATGACAGAGCTTGGGAAGTGAGTCAGTTGTTGTTCGCTGATGATACAGCGCTCGTGGCTGATTCATGTAAGAAACTGCAGAAGCTGGTGACTGAGTTTGGTAAAGCGTGTAAAAGAAAAAAGTTAAGAGTAAATGTGAATAAGAGCAAGGTTAATTAGTACAGTAGGGTTGAGGGTCAAGTCAATTGGGAGGTAAGTTTGAATGGAGAAAAACTGGAGGAAGTAGTGTTTTAGATATCTGAGAGTGGATCTGGCAGCGGATGGAACCATGGAAGCGGAAGTGAATCATAGGGTGGGGGAGGGGGCGAAAATTCTAGGAGCCTTGAAGAATGTTTGGAAGTCGAGAACATTATCTCGGAAAGCAAAAATGCGTATGTTTGAAGGAATAGTGGTTCCAACAATGTTGTCTGGTTGCGAGGCGTGGGCTATGGATAGAGTTGTGCGCAGGAGGGTGGATGTGCTGGAAATGAGATGTTTGAGGATAATGTGTGGTGTGAGGTGGTACGTCCACACACGCAAATATACATACCTACACAGCTTTCCATGGTTTACCCCAGACGCTTCACATGCCCTGATTCAATCCACTGACAGCACGTCAACCCCGGTATACCACATCGATCCAATTCACTCTATTCCTTGCCCTCCTTTCACCCTCCTGCATGTTCAGGCCCCGATCACACAAAATCTTTTTCACTCCATCTTTCCACCTCCAATTTGGTCTCCCTCTTCTCCTCGTTCCCTCCACCTCCGACACATATATCCTCTTGGTCAATCTTTCCTCACTCATTCTCTCCATGTGCCCAAACCATTTCAAAACACCCTCTTCTGCTCTCTCAACCACGCTCTTTTTATTTCCACACATCTCTCTTACCCTTACGTTACTTACTCGATCAAACCACCTCACACCACACATTGTCCTCAAACATCTCATTTCCAGCACATCCATCCTCCTGCGCACAACTCTATCCATAGCCCACGCCTCGCAACCATACAACATTGTTGGAACCACTATTCCTTCAAACATACCCATTTTTGCTTTCCGAGATAATGTTCTCGACTTCCACACATTCTTCAAGGCTCCCAGAATTTTCGCCCCCTCCCCCACCCTATGATCCACTTCCGCTTCCATGGTTCCATCCGCTGCCAGATCCACTCCCAGATATCTAAAACACTTTACTTCCTCCAGTTTTTCTCCATTCAAACTCACCTCCCAATTGACTTGACCCTCAACCCTACTGTACCTAATAACCTTGCTCTTATTCACATTTACTCTTAACTTTCTTCTTTCACACACTTTACCAAACTCAGTCACCAGCTTCTGCAGTTTCTCACATGAATCAGCCACCAGCGCTGTATCATCAGCGAACAACAACTGACTCACTTCCCAAGCTCTCTCATCCCCAACAGACTTCATACTTGCCCCTCTTTCCAAAACTCTTGCATTCACCTCCCTAACAACCCCATCCATAAACAAATTAAACAACCATGGAGACATCACACACCCCTGCCGCAAACCTACATTCACTGAGAACCAATCACTTTCCTCTCTTCCTACACGTACACATGCCTTACATCCTCGAAAAAAACTTTTCACTGCTTCTAACAACTTGCCTCCCACACCATATATTCTTAATACCTTCCACAGAGCATCTCTATCAACTCTATCATATGCCTTCTCCAGATCCATAAATGCTACATACAAATCCATTTGCTTTTCTAAGTATTTCTCACATACATTCTTCAAAGCAAACACCTGATCCACACATCCTCTACCACTTCTGAAACCACACTGCTCTTCCCCAATCTGATGCTCTGTACATGCCTTCACCCTCTCATTCAGTACCCTCCCATATAATTTACCACGAATACTCAACAAACTTATACCTCTGTAAGTTGAGCACTCACTCTTATCCCCTTTGCCGTTTCTTCAGTGGCACTATGCACGCATTTCTCCAATCCTCAGGCACCTCACCATGCGTCATACATACATTAAATAACCTTTCCCAACCAGTCAACAATACATCCACCCCTTTCTTTAATAAATTCCAATGCAATACCCTCCAAACCCACTGCCTTGATGGCTTTCATCTTCCACAAAGCTTTTACTCCTATTGTCTGTTTACCACATCATTCTCCTTAACCCTCTCACTTTGTACACCATCCCGACTAAACCACACTATATCTGCCACTCTATCATCAAACACATTCAACAACCCTTCAAAATACTCACTTCATCTCCTTCTCACATCACCACTACTTGTTATCATCTCCCTATTAGACCCCTTCACTGAAGATCCCATTTTTACATGTCTTACGCACTTTGTTTACTTCCTTCAAAAATATCTTTTTATTCTCCCTAAATTTAATGATACTTTCTCACCGCAACTCTCATTTGCCCTCTTTATCACCTCTTGCACCTTCTCTTGGAATCCTGAATCTTTCTTTGATACAACTCCCACTCATCTGCATTATTTCCCTGCAAAAATCGTCCAAATGCCTCTCTCTTCTCTTTCACTAACAATCTCACTTCTTCATCCCACCACTTACAACCCTTTCTAATCTCCCCACCTCCCACGCTTCTCATGCGACAAGCATCTTTTGCGCAAGCAATCACTGCTTCCCTAAAGACATCCCATTCCTCCCAAACTCCCCTTACCTCCTTTGTTCTCATTCTTCATCCCGGTACTTCCTCACACAGGTCTACTTCCCAAGCTCACTTACTCTCCCCACTCTCTTCACCCCAATTTTCTTCTTTTCTGAAAACCTCTACAAATCTTCACCTTCGCCCCCACATGATAATGATCACACATCCCTTCAGTTTCACCTGTCAGCACATTAACATCCAAAAGTCTCTCTTTCGCGCGCCTATCAACTAACACGTAATCCAATAACGCTCTCTGGCTATCTTTCCTACTTACATACGTACACTTATGTATATCTCTCTTTTTAAACCAGGTATTCCCAATCACCAGATCTTTTTCAGCATATAAATCTACAAGCTCTTCACCATTTTCATTTACAACACTGAACACCCTATGAACACCAATTATTCCCTACACTACCATATTACTCACCTTTGAAATCAAATCACCCATTACTATAACCCGGTTTCGTGCAACAAAACTACTAACACCCTCCCTCAGCTACTCCCAAAACACTTGCCTCTCATGATCTTTCTTCTTATTTCCAGGTGCATTTGCACCAATAATCACCCATCTCTCTCCATGAAATTTCAGTTTTACCAATATCAATCTAGAGTTTCCTTTCTTACACTCTATCGCATACTCCCACCACATCTGTTTGAGGAGTAGTGCTACTCCTTCCCTTGCTCTTGTCCTCTCACTAACCCCTGACTTTACTCCCAAGACATTCCCAAACAACTCTTCCCCTTTACGCTTTAGCTTCGTTTCACATACAGCCAAAACATCTAGGTTCCTTTCCTCAAACATACTTCCTATCTCTACTTTTTTCTCATCTTGGTTACATCCGCACACATTTAGACACCCCAATCTGAGCCTTCGAGGAAGATGACCACTCCTTGCGTGACTCCTTTTCATATGTCCCCTTTTAGAATGTTAAAATACAAGGAGGGAAGGGTTTCTGGCCCCCCGCTCCCGTCACTTTAGTCGCCTTCTACGACACGTGAGGAATGCGTGGGAAGTATTCTTTCTCCCCTATCCCCAGGGATATATGTATAAATATATTTATATTTTTTATTATTATATATTATTATTATATTATATATATATATATATATATATATATATATATATATATATATATATATATATATATATATATATATATATATATATATATATATATATATATATATATATATATATATTATCCCTGGGGATAGGGGATTAAGAATACTTCCCACGTATTCCCTGCGTGTCGTAGAAGGCGACTAAAAGGGGAGGGAGCGGGGGGCTGGAAATCCTCCCCTCTCGTTTTTTTTTTAATTTTCCAAAAGAAGGAACAGAGGGGGCCAGGTGAGGATATTCCAAAAAAGGCCCAGTCCTCTGTTCTTAACGCTACCTCGCTAACGCGGGAAATGGCGAATAGTTTAAAAGAAAAAAAAAATATATATATATATATATATATATATATATATATATATATATATATATATATATATATATATATATTATATATATATATATATATATATATATATATATATATATATATATATATATATATATATATATATATATATATATATATATATATATATATATATATATATATATATATATATATATATATATATATATATATATATATATATATATATATATATATATATATATATATATATATATATATATATATATATATATATATATATATATATATATATATATATATATATATATATATATATATATATATATATATATATATATATATATATATATATATATATATATATATATATATATATATATATATATATATATATATATATATATATATATATATATATATATATATATATATATATATATATATATATATATATATATATATATATATATATATATATATATATATATATATATATATATATATATATATATATATATATATATATATATATATATATATATATATATATATATATATATATATATATATATATATATATATATATATAATATATATATATATATATATATATATATATATATATATATATATATATATATATATATATATATATATATATATATATACCAGGAGAGACTGAGTACAGAATGGAAAAAGGTGAGAACAAAGGAGGTAAGGGGAGTGGGGGAGGAATGGGATGTATTTAGGGAAGCAGTGATTGTTTGCGCAAAAGATGCTATTGGCATGAGAAGCGTGGGAGGTGGGTTGATTAGAAAAGGTGGTGAGTGGTGGGATGAAGAAGTAAGATTATTAGTAAAATAGAAGAGAGAGGCATTTGGACGATTTTTGAAGGGAAAATCGCAAATGAGTGGGAGAGGTATAAAAGAAAAAGGTGCAAGAGGTGAAAAAGAGGGCAAATGTGAGTTGGGGTGAGAGAGTATCATTAAATTTCAGGGAGAATAAAAAGATGTTTTGGAAGGAGGTAAATAAAGTGCATAAGACAAGGGAGCAAATGGTAACTTCAGTGAAGGTGGCTAATGGAGAGGTGATAACAAGTAGTGGTGATGTGAGAAGGAGATGGAGTGAGTATTTTGAAGGTCTGTTGAATGTGTTTGATGATAGAGTGGCAGATATAGGGTTTCTTGGTCGAGGTGGTGTGCAAAGTGAGAGGGTTAGGGAAAATGATTTGGTAAATAGAGAAGAGGTAGTAAAAGCTTTACGGAAGATGAAAGACGGCAAGGCATCAGGTTTCGATGGTATTGCAGTGGAATTTATTAAAAAAGGGGGTGATTGTATTGTTGACTGGTTGATAAGGTTATTTAATGTATGTATGATTCATAGTGATGTGCCTGAGGATTGGCGGAATGCTTGCATAGTGCCATTGTACAAAGACAAAGGGGATAAGGGTGAGTGCTAAAATTACAGAGGTATAAGTTTGTTGAGTATTCCTGTTAAATTATATGGGAGGGTATTGATTGAGAGGATGAAGGTATGTACAGAGCATCAGATTGGGGAGGAGCAGTGTGGTTTCAGAAGTAGTAAAGGATGTGTGGATCAGGTGTTTGCTTTGAAGAATGTATGTAAGAAATACTGAGAAAAACAAATGGATTTGTATGTATCATTAATGGATCTGGAGAAGGCATATGGTACACTTGATAGAGATGCTCTGTGGAAGGTTTTAAGAATATATAGTGTGGGAGGCAAGTTGTTAGAAGCAGTGAAAAGTTTTTATCGAGGATGTAAGTCATGATACGTGTAGGAAGAGAGGAAAGTATTGGTTCTCAGTGAATGTGGGTTTGCGGCAGGGGAGTCTGATATCTCCATGGTTGTTTAATTTGTTTATGGATATGGTTGTTAGGGAGGTGAATGCAAGAGTTTTGGAAAGAGGGGCAAGTATGCAGTTTGTTTTGGATGACAGAGCTTGGGAAGTGAGTCAGTTGTTGTTCGCTGATGATACAGCGCTCGTGGCTGATTCATGTAAGAAACTGCAGAAGCTGGTGACTGAGTTTGGTAAAGTGTGTAAAAGAAAAAAGTTAAGAGTAAATGTGAATAAGAGCAAGGTTAATTAGTACAGTAGGGTTGAGGGTCAAGTCAATTGGGAGGTAAGTTTGAATGGAGAAAAACTGGAGGAAGTAGTGTTTTAGATATCTGAGAGTGGATCTGGCAGCGGATGGAACCATGGAAGCGGAAGTGAATCATAGGGTGGGGGAGGGGGCGAAAATTCTAGGAGCCTTGAAGAATGTTTGGAAGTCGAGAACATTATCTCGGAAAGCAAAAATGCGTATGTTTGAAGGAATAGTGGTTCCAACAATGTTGTCTGGTTGCGAGGCGTGGGCTATGGATAGAGTTGTGCGCAGGAGGGTGGATGTGCTGGAAATGAGATGTTTGAGGATAATGTGTGGTGTGAGGTGGTACGTCCACACACGCAAATATACATACCTACACAGCTTTCCATGGTTTACCCCAGACGCTTCACATGCCCTGATTCAATACACTGACAGCACGTCAACCCCGGTATACCACATCGATCCAATTCACTCTATTCCTTGCCCTCCTTTCACCCACCTGCATGTTCAGGCCCCGATCACACAAAATCTTTTTCACTCCATCTTTCCACCTCAAATATGGTCTCCCTCTTCTCCTCGTTCCCTCCACCTCCGACACATATATCCTCTTGGTCAACCTTTCCTCACTCATTCTCTCCATGTGCCCAAACCATTTCAAAACACCCTCTTCTGCTCTCTCAACCACGCTCTTTTTATTTCCACACATCTCTCTTACCCTTACGTTACTTACTCGATCAAACAACCTCACACCACACATTGTCCTCAAACATCTCATTTCCAGCACATCCATCCTCCTGCGCACAACTCTATCCATAGCCCACGCCTCGCAACCATACAACATTGTTGGAACCACTATTCCTTCAAACATACCCATTTTTGCTTTCCGAGATAATGTTCTCGACTTCCACACATTCTTCAAGGCTCCCAGAATTTTCGCCCCCTCCCCCACCCTATGATCCACTTCCGCTTCCATGGTTCCATCCCCTGCCAGATCCACACCCA
Organism: Panulirus ornatus; assembly: GCF_036320965.1. Classification (NCBI taxonomy): domain Eukaryota; kingdom Metazoa; phylum Arthropoda; class Malacostraca; order Decapoda; family Palinuridae; genus Panulirus; species Panulirus ornatus. The sequence continues at coordinate 42,947,106 of NC_092242.1, read as the reverse complement.
GATATCTAAAACAGTTTACTTCCTCCAGTTTTTCTCCATTCAAACTCACCTCCCAATTGACTTGACCCTCAACCCTACTGTACCTAATAACCTTGCTCTTATTCACATTTACTCTTAACATTCTTCTTTAACACATTTTACCAAACTCAGTCACCAGCTTCTGCAGTTTCTCACATGAATCAGCCACCAGCGCTGTATCATCAGCGAACAACAACTGACTCACTTCCCAAGCTCTCTCATCCCCAACCGACTTCATACTTGCCCCTCTTTCCAAAACTCTTGCATTCAACTCCCTAACAACCCCATCCATAAACAAATTAAACAACAATGGAAACATCACACACCCCTGCCGCAAACCTACATTCACTGACAACCAATCACTTTCCTCTCTTCCTACACGTACACATGCCTTACATCCTCGATAAAAACTTTTCACTGCTTCTAACAACTTGCCTCCCACACCATATATTCTTAATACCTTCCACAGAGCATCTCTATCAACTCTATCATATGCCTTCTCCAGATCCATAAATGCTACATACAAATCCTTTTGCTTTTCTAAGTATTTCTCACATACATTCTTCAAAGCAAACACCTGATCCACACATCCTCTACCACTTCTGAAACCACACTGCTCTTCCCCAATCTGATGCTCTGTACATGCCTTCACCCTCTCAATCAATACCCTCCCATATAATTTACCAGAAATACTCAAGAAACTTATACCTCTGTAATTTGAGCACTCACACTTATCCCCTTTGCCTTTGTACAATGGCACTATGCACGCATTCCGCCAATCCTCAGGCACCTCACCATGAGTCATATATACATTAAATAACCTTACCAAACAGTCAACAATACATTCATCCACTTTTTTAATAAATTCCACTGCAATACCATCTAAACCTGCTGCCTTGCCGGCTTTCATCTTCCGCAAAGCTTTCACTACCTCTTCTCTGTTTACCAAATCATTTTCCCTAACCCTCTCACTTTGCACACCACCTCGACCAAAACACCCTATATCTGCCACTCTATCATCAAACACATTCAACAAACCTTCAAAATACTCACTCTATCTCCTTCTCACATCACCACTACTTGTTATCACCTACCCATTTGCGCCCTTCACTGAAGTTCCCATTTTCTCCCTTGTCTTACGCACTTTATTTACCTCCTTCCAGAACATCTTTTTATTCTCCCTAAAATTTAATGATACTCTCTCACCCCAACTCTCATTTGCCCTTTTTTTCACCTCTTGCACCTTTCTCTTGACCTCCAGTCTCTTTCTTTTATACATCTCCCACTCAATTGCATTTTTTCCCTGCAAAAATCGTCCAAATGCCTCTCTCTTCTCTTTCACTAATACTCTTACTTCTTCATCCCACCACTCACTACCCTTTCTAATCAACCCACCTCCCACTCTTCTCATGCCACAAGCATCTTTTGCGCAATCCATCACTGCTTCCCTAAATACATCCCATTCCTCCCCCACTCCCCTTACTTCCATTGTTCTCACCTTTTTCCATTCTGTACTCAGTCTCTCCTGGTACTTCCTCACACAGGTCTCCTTCCCAAGCTCACTTACTCTCACCACCCTCTTCACCCCAACATTCACTCTTCTTTTCTGAAAACTCATACAAATCTTCACCTTAGCCTCCACAAGATAATGATCAGACATCCCTCCAGTTGCACCTCTCAGCACATTAACATCCAAAAGTCTCTCTTTCGCACGCCTGTCAATTAACACGTAATCCAATAACGCTCTCTGGCCATCTCTCCTACTTACATAAGTATACTTATGTATATCTTGCTTTTTAAACCAGGTATTCCCAATCATCAGTCCTTTTTCAGCACATAAATCTACAAGCTCTTCAACATTTCCATTTACAACACTGAACACCCCATGTATACCAATTATTCCCTCAACTGCCACATTAATCACCTTTGCATTCAAATCACCCATCACTATAACCCGGTCTCGTGCATCAAAACCACTAACACACTCATTCAGCTGCTCCCAAAACACTTGCCTCTCATGATCTTTCTTCTCATGCCCAGGTGCATATGCACCAATAATCACCCATCTTTCTCTATCAACTTTCAGTTTTACCCATATCAATCGAGAATTTACTTTCTTACATTCTATCACATACTCCCACAACTCCTGTTTCAGGAGTATTGCTACTCCTTCCCTTGCTCTTGTCCTCTCACTAACCCCTGACTTTACTCCCCAGACATTCCCAAACCACTCTTTCCCTTTACCCTTGAGCTTCGTTTCACTCAGAGCCAAAACATCCAGGTTCCTTTCCTCAAACATACTACCAATCTCTCCTTTTTTCACATCTTGGTTACATCCACACACATTTTGGCACCCCACTCTGAGCCTTCGAGGAGGATGAGCACTCCCCGCGTGACTCCTTCTGTTTCCCATTTTAGAAAGTTAATACAAGGAGGGGAGGATTTCTGGCCCCCCGCTCCCGTCCCCTCTAGTCGCTTTCTACGACACGCGAGGAATACGTGGGAAGTATTCTTTCACCCCTATCCCCAGGGATAATATACATATATATATACATATACACATACACACATACACATACATACGCACATATACACACACACACACATAAATATATATACATTTGAAAAATGTAAGAAACAATTTAGAAAACTGAAACTTATAGCTTGAAATGAATGAAAAAATGAATGTCACATAATGGTTCAGCCTCTGGCTATGGAAAAAGGAAATGTATAATTTATTTACACAAACGTCAATAGCAGTTCTCATCAATTTAACCACTGTATCAATAAGCTTCAATGTCTAAGCTACATTTTTCTCCAATTTCACTATTTTTTTGTCAAAACACCATGTATGAAAACTATCACTTCAGTAACACAACTATAAACATTTACTTCCCCTTTAAAAAAAGTTCTGGGGAAGTCTGTCTCGATACACTGCGGGACACTCTACCACCTGGCGAGGTTTGTGTTGCAATGGTTCCCGATTCACAAACGTAGTAGCATCACTGATGGGCCAAGGTAGTTCCGTTTGCGAAGAGGCGCTTTATATGATGTCTTGACACACGATGATCTTAACGAGGTGATGATAGAGGTCCAGTGGAAGTGTTGGTCAGCGATGGGCAATTTTCTTGCCATGCTGCGTAGAAGTTCCATGTACCTCATCAGGATTGGTTAAGCTCTCTTGCTGTCGAGCACTTCGCTCTGATCCCTCCTGACGGAGTTGTATATATATTTAATGTATGTATGACTCATGGTGAGGTGCCTGAGGATTGGCGGAATGCGTGCATAGTGCCATTGTACAAAGGCAAAGGGGATAAGAGTGAGTGCTCAAATTACAGAGGTATAAGTTTGTTGAGTATTCCTGGTAAATCATATGGGAGGATATTGATTGAGAGGGTGAAGGCATGTACAGAGCATCAGATTGGGGAAGAGCAGTGTGGTTTCAGAAGTGGTAGAGGATGTGTGGATCAGGTGTTTCCTTTGAAGAATGTATGTGAGAAATACTTAGAAAAGCAAATGGATTTGTATGTAGCATTTATGGATCTGGAGAAGGCATATGATAGAGTTGATAGAGATGCTCTGTGAAAGGTATTAAGAATATATGGTGTGGGAGGCAAGTTGTTAGAAGCAGTGAAAAGTTTTTATCGAGGATGTAAGGCATGTGTACGTGTAGGAAGAGAGGAAAGTGATTGGTTGTCAGTGAATGTAGGTTTGCGGCAGGGGTGTGTGATGTCTCCATGGTTGTTTAATTTGTTTTTGGATGGGGTGGTTAGGGAGGTGAATGCAAGAGTTTTGGAAAGAGGGGCAAGTATGAAGTCTGTTGGGGATGAGAGAGCTTAGGAAGTGAGTCAGTTGTTGTTCGCTGATGATACAGCGCTGGTGGCTGATTCATGTGAGAAACTGCCGAAGCTGGTGACTGAGTTTGGTAAAGTGTGTGAAAGAAGAAAGTTAAGAGTAAATGTGAATAAGAGCAAGGTTATTAGGTACAGTAGGGTTGAGGGTCAAGTCAATTGGGAGGTGAGTTTGAATGGAGAAAAACTGGAGGAAGTGAAGTGTTTTAGATATCTGGGAGTGGATCTGGCAGCGGATGGAACCATGGAAGCGGAAGTGGATCATAGGGTGGGGGAGGGGGCTAAAATTCTGGGAGCCTTGAAGAATGTGTGGAAGTCGAGAACATTATCTCGGAAAGCAAAAATGGGTATGAATGAAGGAATAGTGGTTCCAACAATGTTGTATGTTTGCGAGGCGTGGGCTATGGATAGAGTTGTGCACAGGAGGATGGATGTGCTGGAAATGAGATGTTTGAGGACAATGTGTGGTGTGAGGTGGTTTGATCGAGTAAGTAACGTAAGGGTAAGAGAGATGTGTGGAAATAAAAAAAGCGTGGTTGAGAGAGCAGAAGAGGGTGTTTTGAAATGGTTCGGGCACATGGAGAGAATGAGTGAGGAAAGATTGACCAAGAGAATATATGTGTCGGAGGTGGAGGGAACGAGGAGAAGAGGGAGACCAAATTGGAGGTGGAAAGATGAAGTGAAAAAGATTTTGTGTGATCGGGGCCTGAGCATGCAGGAGGGTGAAAGGAGGGCAAGGAATAGAGTGAATTGGAGCGATGTGGTATACCGGGGTTGACGTGCTGTCAGTGGATTGAATCAAGGCATGTGAAGCGTCTGGGGTAAACCATGGAAAGCTGTGTAGGTATGTATATTTGCGTGTGTGGACGTATGTATATACATGTGTATGGGGGTGGGTTGGGCCATTTCTTTCGTCTGTTTCCTTGCGCTACCTCGCAAACGCGGGAGACAGCGACAAAGCAAAAAAAAAAAAAAATATATATATATATATATATATATATATATATGTATATATACGTTTTTTTTTTTCTCTTTTTTTATTTTGCTTTGTCGCTGTCTCCTACGTTAGCGAGGTAGCACAAGGAAACACAGGAAAGAATGGCCCAACCCACCAACACACACATATTTATACATACACGTCCACACACGCAAATATACATACCTATATATCTCAACGTATACATATATATACACACACAGACATATGCACATGTACACATGAACATAATTCATACTGTCTGCCATTATTCATTCCCATCGCCACAACGCCACACATGAAATAACCCCCTTCCCCTCATGTGCGCGAGGTAGCGCTAAGAAAGGACAATAAAGGCCACCTTCCTTTACACTCAGTCTCTAGTTGTCTTGTAATAATGCACCGAATCCACAGCTCCCTTTCCACATCGAGGCCCCACACAACTTTCCATGGTTTACCCCAGACGCTTCACATGCCCTGGTTCAATCCATTGACAGCACGTCGACCCTGGTATACCACATCGTTCCAGTTCTCTCTATTCCTTGCACGCCTTTCACCCTACTGTATATTCAGGCCCCGATCACTCAAAATCTTTTTTACTCCATCTTTCCCCATCCAATTTGGTCTCCCACTTCTCCTCGTTCCCTCCACCTCTGACACATATATCCTCTTTGTCAATCTTCCCTCACTCATTCTCTCCATGTGACCGAACCATTTCAAAACACCCTCATCTGCTCTCTCAACCACACACTTTTTATTACCACACATATTTCTTACCCTATTATTACCTACTCGATCAAACTACCTCACACCACATATTGTCCTCAAGCATCTCATTTCCAGCACATCCACCCTCCGCACAACTCTCTGTATAGCCCATGCCTCGCAACGATATAACATTTTTGGGACCACTATTCCTTCAAACATACCCATTTTTGCTTTCCGAGATAATATTCTCGACTTCGACACATTCTTCAAGGCTCCCAGAATTCTCGCCCCCTACCCCACCTTATGATTCACATCTGCTTCCATGGATCCATCCGCTCCCAAATCCACTCCCAGATATCTAAAACACTTCACTTCTTCCAGTTTCTCTCCATTTAAACTTACCTCCCAATTGACTTGACCCTCAACCCTAATGTACCTAATAGCCTTGCTCTTATTCACATTCACTCTTAGCTTTCTTTTTTCACACACTTTACCAAACTCAGTGACCAGCTTCTGTAGTTTCTCACACGAATCAGCCACCAGCGCTGTATCATCAGCGAACAACAACTGATTCACTTCCCAAGCTCTCTCATCCACAACAGACTGCATACTTGCCCGTCTTTCTAAAACTCTTGCATTCATCTCCATAACAACCCATTCATAAAGAAATCAAACAACCATGGAGACATCACACACCCCTGCCGCAAACCTACAGTCACTGAGAACCAATCCCTTTTGCTCTCTTCCTACACGTACACATGCCTTACATCCTCGATGAAAACTTTTCACTGCTTCGAACAACTTGCTTCCCACACCATATATTCTTAATACCTTCCACAGATCATCTCTATCAACTCTATCGTATGCCTTCTCCAGATCCATAAGTGCTACATACAAATCCTTTTGCTTTTCTAAGTATTTCTCACATACATTCTTCAAAGCAAACACCTGATCCACACATCTTCTACCACTTCTGAAACTACACTGCTCTTCCCAATCTGATGCTCTGTACGTGCCTTCACCCTCTCAATCAATACCCTCTCATATAATTTCCCAGGAATATTCAACAAACTTATACCTCTGTAATTTGAGCACTCACTTTTATGACCTTTATATATATATATATATATATATATATATATATATATATATATATATATATATATATATATATATATATATATGGTGTGCAAAGTGAGAGGGTTAGGGAAAATGATTTGGTAAACAGAGAAGAGGTAGTAAAAGCTTTGCGGAAGATGAAAGCCGGGAAGGCAGCAGGTTTGGATGGTATTGCAGTGGAATTTATTAAAAAAGGGGGTGACTGTATTGTTGACTGGTTGGTAAGGTTATTTAATGTATGTATGACTCATGGTGAGGTGCCTGAGGATTGGCGAAATGCGTGCATAGTGCCATTGTACAAAGGCAAAGGGGATAAGAGTGAGTGCTCAAATTACAGAGGTATAAGTTTGTTGAGTATTCCTGGTAAATTATATGGGAGGGTATTGATTGAGAGGGTGAAGGCATGTACAGAGCATCAGATTGGGGAAGAGCAGTGCGGTTTCAGAAGTGGTAGAGGATGTGTGGATCAGGTGTTTGCTTTGAAGAATGTATGTGAGAAATACTTAGAAAAGCAAATGGATTTGTATGTAGCATTTATGGATCTGGAGAAGGCATATGATAGAGTTGATAGAGATGCTCTGTGGAAGGTATTAAGAATATATGGTGTGGGAGGCAAGTTGTTAGAAGCAGTGAAAAGTTTTTATCGAGGATGTAAGGCATGTGTACGTGTAGGAAGAGAGGAAAGTGATTGGTTCTCAGTGAATGTAGGTTTGCGGCAGGGGTGTGTGATGTCTCCATGGTTGTTTAATTTGTTTATGGATGGGGTTGTTAGGGAGGTAAATGCAAGAGTCCTGGAAAGAGGGGCAAGTATGAAGTCTGTTGGGGATGAGCGAGCTTGGGAAGTGAGTTAGTTGTTGTTCGCTGATGATACAGCGCTGGTGGCTGATTCATGTGAGAAACTGCAGAAGCTGGTGACTGAGTTTGGTAAAGTGTGTGGAAGAAGAAAGTTAAGAGTAAATGTGAATAAGAGCAAGGTTATTAGGTACAGTAGGGGTGAGGGTCAAGTCAATTGGGAGGTGAGTTTGAATGGAGAAAAACTGGAGGAAGTGAAGTGTTTTAGATATCTGGGAGTGGATCTGTCAGCGGATGGAACCATGGAAGCGGAAGTGGATCATAGGGTGGGGGAGGGGGCGAAAATTTTGGGAGCCTTGAAAAATGTGTGGAAGTCGAGAACATTATCTCGGAAAGCAAAAATGGGTATGTTTGAAGGAATAGTGGTTCCAACAATGTTGTATGGTTGCGAGGCGTGGGCTATGGATAGAGATGTGCGCAGGAGGATGGATGTGCTGGAAATGAGATGTTTGAGGAAAATGTGTGGTGTGAGGTGGTTTGATCGAGTAAGTAACGTAAGGGTAAGAGAGATGTGTGGAAATAAAAAGAGCGTGGTTGAGAGAGCAGAAGAGGGTGTTTTGAAATGGTTTGGGCACATGGAGAGAATGAGTGAGGAAAGATTGACCAAGAGGATATATGTGTCGGAGGTGGAGGGAACGAGGAGAAGAGGGAGACCAAATTGGAGGTGGAAAGATGGAGTGAAAAAGATTTTGTGTGATCGGGGCCTGAACATGCAGGAGGGTGAAAGGAGGGCAAGGAATAGAGTGAATTGGAGCGATGTGGTATACAGGGGTTGACGTGCTGTCAGAGGATTGAATCAAGGCATGTGAAGCGTCTGGGGTAAACCATGGAAAGCTGTGTAGGTATGTATATTTGCGTGTGTGGACGTGTGTATGTACATGTGTATGGGGGGGGGGGTTGGGCCATTTCTTTCGTCTGTTTCCTTGCGCTACCTCGCAAACGCGGGAGACAGCGACAAAGTATAAAAGAAAAAAGAAAAAAAAATAAATATATATATATATATATATATATATATATATATATATATATATATATATATATATATATATATATATATATACATACATATATATATATATATATATATATATATATATATATATATATATATATATATATATATATATATATATATATATATATATATATATATATATATATATATATATTTATATATATATATATATATATATATATATATATATATATATATATATATATATATATATATATATATATATATATATATATATATATATATATATATATATATATATATATATATATATAAATATATATATATATATATATATATATATATATATATATATATATATATATATATATATATATATATATATATATATATATATATATATATATATATATATATCTTTCTTTTCTTTCAAACTATTCGCCATTACCCGCGTTAGCGAGGTAGCGTTAAGAACAGAGGACTGGGCCTTTGAGGGATCATCCTCACCTGGCCCCCTTCTCTGTCCCTTCTTTTGGAAAATCAAAAAGGAAAAAAAACGAGAGGGGAGGATTTCCAACCACCCGGTCCCTCCCCTCTTAGTCGCCTTCTACGACACGCAGGGAATACGTGGGAAGTATTCTTTTTCCCCTATCCCCAGGGATATATATATATATATATATATATATATATATATATATATATATATATATATATATATATATATATATATATATATATATATATATTCTTTCAAACTATTCGCTATTTCCCGCGTTAGCGAGGTAGCACTAAGAACAGAGGACTGGGCCTTTGAGGGAATATCCTCACCTGGCCCCTTTCTCTGTTCCTTCTTTTGGAAAATTAAAAAAAAAATGAGAAGGGAGGATTTCCAGCCCACCGCTCCCTTCCCTTTTAGTCGCCTTCTACGACACGCAGGGAATACGTGGGAAGTATTCTTTTTCCCTTATCCCCAGGGATAATATATATATTAATGAAAGGGTAAGAGAGATGTTTGGTGATAAAAAGCGTGTGATTAAGAGCAAAAGAGGGTGTGTTGAAATGCTTTGGACATATGGAGAGAATGAGTGACGAAGATTGACAAAGAGGATATATGTGTCAGAGATGGAGAGAACAAGAAGTGGGAGACCAAATTGGAGGAGGAAGGATGGAGTGAAAAAGATTTGAGTGATCGGAGTGAGAGGCGTGCAAGGAATAGAGTAAATTGGAATGATGTGGTATAATGGGGACGATATGATGTCAATGGATTGAACCAGGGTATGCGAAGCGTATGGGGTAAACCATGGAAAGCTTTGTGGGGCCTGGATGTGGAAAGGAAGCTGTGGTTTCGGTGCATAACAATGACAGCTGGAGACTGAGTGTGAAGGAATGTGGCCTTTGTTGTCTTTTCCTAGCACTAACTCACACGCATGCAGGGGGTGGGGGGGTGCTATGCCATTTCCTACATAACAAGGGTACTCTAGGAATATATATATTTAACATAACTGGTATGTACTTAAAATGCCCTTTCAATTTTCAAAGAACTTCCATATAATACATACAAGTTTTATCTTTAAGATCTAATCATTCTAACTAGTATTATAAATGAGGACCTGCATTAACACTTAGCATTAAAAATTAATGGTGCTTCCTTGTAAAGCACATATAATGCTTTATTATTCAAAACAACAATATTAATCAATCAGACACCAAAGCTATCACATTATATTATTACATACACAATAATGACCAGAAAATCTTTCAAGAAACGCTACTTTTTATACATTACAGAGGTGGAGTACTGAACTTTTCTGTCACAAGAGGTGACTAGCCATCTATGATGTGGTTACACTGACGTAGATTTTTTGTATTTCAAAATTCTTTTAACTATAACCATCATAAATCCTTTTTGATTCCCGATAAATTCTTCTATAACTTTTCTCTTTTTATCTTTTATTTGTAGTAATTTATCTTTGGTTCCCTAGATTTTTGAACTGGTCATCTAAGTGTTGGTCGTCTATGCTTTTACCTCAGGTGCATTAGCTTTTCTTTCTCTTCCTATTCATCAAAGAGACTTGTCCATTATGGTTAGGTAAACCTGAAATATACCTTCGCCGATATGTACGGCCGCCAAAGGTTAGATAGGACACGGGAAACTGTATGTTACCTCAACTTCTTTTGGCCACATCCAGATCAACCTTACTGATCCTTGTGAACATTAAATTGTGCCGTCAAAAGTTTGAATTAAACCCTCTGAAGAAGACCAACTAGTATCCTCACATAATGTTTAAAACGGTGCAAACTGATTCTTATGTCAATCTTTATAAAAGGATTGATCTTTTGATGAAAAAAAGAAATATGAAAAACAAATGAGGTCCATCTCATTCTCCTTTCTTTTATTTCCGTAATGACATTTAGTACCCCACGTTAAAACTTGTCGCATCAATTTTTCGGCTCATTTAATGCCTCATTTTCATTAAGGTAATTCACATTTACCCTTCTTAGGGAAAGCTGCCTCCGCGAATGATGGGGATATAGGAACAATGTGATCCCAAGATAGTGGCTATTCTTTCAGGTCAACCATAAAGTCATAGCTAAGCTGCACTTAACATTATGATTAAGATTATGACCAAGATCATTAATCAGTTCATATTATGGCTACGGGATAAGACTAAGGCAGTAGTTCACAACATTCTTCTAGAAACAATATTGACTGATGCCTCCGCCACAGAATGAAATGTATTCTACATCAAGAACGCTGTCTGACGAAAACTCTTCTATGTTTCTCCTAAAATGAGCGGTTAACCTTTAATCGTGCACCCGTCTACTCCGAATTATTTTTAGAAAATGTTTGATAGATAATGAATGATACTGCAATTGAATTTTTTGAGAAAAAGGGTCACTGTGTTGTTGACTGGTTCGTTGACTTTCAGTGTATGTTTGGATTTTGGTGAGGAGCTTGAGGATTCGCGTAATGCTTGTATAGCGCTACTGAATAAAGGCAAGGGGAATAAGGTGTATGTTCGAACTGCAGGTATATAAGTTTGTTCATTGTACCTAGTAAGTTATATGGCGGCCTGATGACCAGCCTTGGGGAACAATGTGGATTTAGGAGTGGTGTATGGATCAGGGTTGAAGAATATTTGTGAGAAATACTTAAATAGAAGGATTTTCACGTGGCTATTATGGATCTGGAGAAGGCATATGATAGGGATGATAGAGAAGCTTTGTGGAAGGTGTCACAAATACATTGTGTGGGAGAAAAGCCTTCAAATGCAGTGAGGAGTTTCTAACAAGAGATTAAGGAGCATGTGCGATTAGGTAGAGAGGAGGGAGAGTGGTTCCAAGTAAAAGTGAGCCTACAGCAGGATTGTGTGATGTCAATATGGCTGTTTTATATGTTTATGGATGGAATGATGAGAGACATAAATGCAAGGGTTTTCGAGAAAGGTATAGGTATGCACTCGGTAGGGGATAAGGGACCTGGGATGCGAGTCACTTCTTGTTTGCTGATGACTCGGCACTAGTGGTAGATTCGAGTGAGAAGCTAGAGGAAGTGGTGTGAGAAAAAAAGTAGTTCAGAGTAAACGTAAATAAAAGCAAAGTTATCATATTTAGCAGGCCAGAAGGAAAGGGAAGCTCAAGTGTGAGTTTTGAATAAAGAAAACAGAGAAAATGGGGTATTTTAGATACCTTGGAGTGGATATGGCAACGCTTCGAACCATGGAAGCGGAGATGAGTCATAAAGGGGTGAAAGGGATACGGTCCTGGAAGCATTGAGGAATGTGTGGAAAGAGGGATCACTATGTCGAATGGCGAAATGGCTGTGTTTGAAGGTACAGCAGTCTAAAAATGTTTTATGGATACGAGGCAGAGACCATATATGACAGTTTGCGGCGTAGGGTGGATATGTCGGAAATGAAAAGGTAGTAAGCTGTTGACAGCTGCCGGCCAAGGTGGCACTACCGCCATTACTGAGGATCGTTAAAGTGGTGCCCGGAACCATCTTACACTCCTTATGTAGGATTGCGAGTTTGACTTTCTGTCTCATGAACACGGGACTACCGTGCTAGTCCTGCCATCTTCTCCCTACAATCACCGTAGACCTATTCAAACCATGCTTTTCTTTATTTCGTAAGTCCTTTTGGTGACTCCTGTCCACTCAATTCTTTAGAACATTATCATGACAATGTCCAACAAATCTATGGTCCTGTCATCCCCTGCTGCACGCCTTTAGGATCCTGAGTCCCCAAACTTTGATGCTATGTGGCTCAATGTCTGTCTCCGAAGTACCACCCTCTTCCTTTGTTTCGCCTATTGCTTTCCAACATCTACAAATTTTATATCTTTCTTCGACTATCTAGATTCCTGCCATGAGACTGTGGCATCCTCTCAACGGCAAGCCGAGATCCTTTACTTCGGGGATTTCAACGTTCACCATTGGGTGTAGTGGATTTCTTGCCATACGGATGGGAGAAGAATTGAGGTCCCACGTTCTCCATTCCACGTAACCATCTCCCACCCTCCCCATATTCAAGACCACTGTGACCACACATCTAATATTCTAGATCTGTTTTTCACCTCTAGTCCATCCCACTGTAACTACACAGTCTCGCACCCAGTTGGTTCATCTGATCACACTCTCATAAATGTATAGCAACCCCTTCTAAGCGTAAATACTGGCACCTGAACAAAGCTGACTGGAATATCTTACGAAGCTTCTTTTCTGGCTTTTCTTGGGTGAATTACTGTCTCTAATGTTGTGATGCTTCTGTCTCCGCCAACGCATAACAGTGTTTATTCTTGACGGTATGGAAGCATTTATCTCCTCTTTCTCCAAAACGACCTCTTCTTCCAGTCCAGTTCAACCGTTCCTGTTCTGACGCCATTCAGGCAAGGGATCTGCCATATCTGGCTTAGTAAAACTCTCCTTCTCACGCCCATTCAGCTTTTATCTCTGCTCAAAATCACTGCAAGAACGTTATCTGTGAGGCAAAGGAAGTGCGATAACTACTCCTTATCATCCAGTGATAGGTCTCTCTGGCCTTTAGCGAAAGGCATCTCTAACCACTTCTGTCGTTCTACCTTTCCTTCACTTTTCCGTTCTGACGGTACTATAGCTGTCTCTCCCGTTGACAAAAACAACTCTCTTTGGTTTCCGTTTCTGCTCTAACTCCACCTTGGATAACTCTAACATTTCTTCACCTCCTGATGCTTCTCTTACTAACCCTATGCGCCTCCCTGTAATCTAATATTGGATTGTCCGGAAAGCGCTTCTCTCCCTAGAAACAAGAAGCGATAATTGTCCTGATGGCATCCATCTTCATGTACTGAAAGAATATGCCTCTCAACTTGCACTTGTGTTTGCTCGTCTGTTCTGTTTCAGTTTAAAAACCAAAACTTTTCCTTCTCCTTGGAAGCATGCATTAATGCATTCAATCCTTAAGGAGGATGACCATTCTGATCCTCCTAACTATCGTCCTATTGCTTTGATATCTACCGTATCCAGTCTTTGAATCCCTTCACAACTCTCATATGCTTAGACACCTCAAAACTCACATTCTTCTCTTTGATCACCAGTATTGCTTTCGTCAGGCCAGATTCACTGGTGATATTCTTTCCTATTTTACTAATGTTTGGTCATAATCCTTGAAAGATTTTGGGAAGTCATGTGTAGTTGCCCTTGACATATCCAAAGATTTTGACAGGATGAGGCATCGGGATCTCATCTCTAAGCTCCCTTCTTTTGCCTTCCCTCCCTCATTTTGCTCGTTCATATCTAGCTTCCTCTCTGGCCGATCTACCTCTGTTGTTGCTAATGGACCAGCCTAACCCCTTTTCTCAATTAACAGGGGTGTTCCTCAAGGTTCTGTCCTGGCCCCTACATTTTTTTCTTTTTTTTGAATGTTCTCCCCTCCTCCACAAATAATCAAATGCACTCATATACTGACAACACAATACTGCATTCATCCACATCCTTCAATTTTGCTTTTTCTTCTCGCACTCAGTCTGAATCTCGTCTTGCCACAGATTCCTCAATACACTCAAACTTGAACAGGATATGTCATTGTGATAGACCCAATTTCTAACCATCTCTATCGAAAACTCCTCAAAAATCTCTTCTCTGTTTGACGATTCTGTAATTCCATTTCTTGACTCAGTGATCATGCTTGGTGTTAATGTAACATCCATTCTTTCTTGGAAACCCTACATCACGGGAATAGCTAAGTCTGACTGTAAGATACTGGGTGTCCTGTTTAGATGTTGAAATTTTTTTTGCTACTGAACTGTTGCTACGTTTATACAAATGATTGATTCGTTCTAGTATGAAGTACTGCCCTCATATCAGGGGTAGCTGTAGCTATGCATCCTGACTTGACAGAGTTGAGTCGAAAGTGGTCCGACTTATAAACTCTCCTAGGCTAGCTTCCGAACCTAACTCCTTTACCCTAAGCCGCGACGTTGGCTCACTTTCCCTCTTCCATAGGTATTACTTTGGTTTTTGTTTCCGAGAGATGGTTGCTTGTGGGTCCCAACCACTAGATAGACTACGCAATACTCGGTAAGATACTGCGTCACATTATTGTGTGGCCTTTAGCAACTCAAGGGTGGGTCGTTTTGATAGTTGCTTCTTTCCCACTATGACCTGGCACATTTCAAAAGATAGGCTTTTCACTTCCTCCAAAATTTTGGAATACTTTCCCTTGTCTTTTTCCCCTCTTTCATAATTTTCTCTATATTTCAAATAAGGCCCGGCCTCGATGTGCGGATTATTGTCCGCGACTAGAGCCTCTAACATAAAAAAAGGAGGAAAATTTAGTATGAGGAAGGTTGATGGGCGAAGTAATGACAGGGTAAGGAAGAAGTGTGACAATACTGTAAGAGAATGGTTGAGATAGCTGAAGAGGGTATTCTATAATGATTTGAGAAAATGGAGAATATGAGGGAAAAGAGTTGACAAAGAGGGTATATGGGTCACATGTAGAGAGTATGAAGAGAGGGGGTAGGCCAAATCGGAGATGGAAGAATGGATTGAAAACTCTTTTGAGTGATCGGGCCTGTACATGCGGGGTGATGGAAGGTGTGCATGGGACAGAGTGAATTTGAGCGATATGGTATACATGGGGCGGCGTGCTGTAAGTGTCCGGGCTGAACCAGATATGCATATGAAGCAGGTCTGAGAAACTTAACTGTGAATAGAGGAATATGTTTTTTCTGTGCAGTACGCATGATATATAGAGAATGGATATGATCTAACGAGAACTATTCTTTGTCTATAATTGGAGATACTTCGCTAACTCGGGAAATGGCCAAAAACAATGAAAGAAAGAAAAGGGAAAGAAAATGAAAGCAAAAGTCAAGCAGAGAGCAACAGAAACATCTGTGGCTACCAAGCTGTTAGTCCAACGTTGCACTGAGGTCATTTGATGGAAACTAATACGTTTATGTTCTGGAAACAGCTAAGGCTTCTTTACTGTTTTCTTTTCAAATTTAGCACGCTGCATCTTTGTGACTGTGCCCCTGCCGTCCCTTAGCGTTAACAACCCTTCAGTCTAAATACGCCTACTGATGGTTGGTATCGCCCAGGGTCTACTATGCACACGGAACACCATCAGAAATGAGCGATGAGACCAGTATTTCTATGAATCTATATACGCCTAATAAATCTGCTAAAGCTGATATTTGTTATTTCTTCATAAGGTTTAGTTCACGCTGTCATTCGGATGATTTCAACGTTTAAGTAGATACAATCAAAGAATTTTTCCTTTGAATTCTCACTCGTGCAAAGTCACCAGTATTTCATCTTAGAAAGAGTCTGATTTTTTCACATTAAAAGTTCATATGATGACACACTTTCCGCCACTCTTCCCGAAGTCCAGGAGCGCCTGACTTGTCGAAACTTTCAGATATCAGGAAGGACAGCACGTCCAATGAAATCTAGAAATATCCAACGTGTCGCTGATATGTTTCGGTATGAGATTTGAGTCCCACTATAAATCCCCAAAGATTCATTTTGTGAATACTGAAATGTATATAGAAATGATATCAAGACACAGTAGTAATCATAACATCTGGTAAACCCTCACACCACCACACTGATTTATTCAGAGGCAGTAAGCTGCCTCATTACATATGATAAGGCAGAGTGTCATTTCTCACCGGGAGGAAATGAAGGATTATTGCTGTCCATCTGCGATTCATCATGTCCGTGTCTTCTTTGGACCGCCTCTTGTTTTGAAATGGTCTTCATGTAATCTCACAAGTAAGAGAAATTATGTCACTTACGTCCACATAGTTTGAAATGAGAGTTGTCCAACTTGTGGCAGCGTCAACTGACCCTGTGTTAGTGGATCTATGCCATACACAGCTATACGCACTTGTCAGTGGATCAGTGCCTCGAGTTTGAATTTCATCACCACGGGAGAGTTTTATGGTATATACACCAGTGAACTAACATCATCAAAATCTTGTTATGGAATCAGGTGTCGTTGCTTTAGCCACATAGCCATTACCTGGTCGACGAAACCAGTTGCCTTACAAACGTCAACCTAAATAGATGATAGACATTAAAATCACACTGAGTACGATAACCGTGACTTTAAAACCACGTT
>NC_092242.1:42907497-42924997 GCF_036320965.1 Panulirus ornatus | reverse complement strand
ATCAGCGAACAACAACTGACTCACTTCCCAAGCTCTCTCATCCCCAGCAGACTTCATACTTGCCCCTCTTTCCAAAACTCTTGCATTTACCTCCCTAACAATCCCATCCATAAACAAATTAAACAACCATGGATACATCACACACCCCTGCCGCAAACCTACATTCACTGAGAACCAATCATTTTCCTCTCTTCCTACACGTACACATGCCTTACATCCTCGATAAAAACTTTTCACTGCTTCTAACAACTTTCCTCCTACACCATATATTCTTAATACCTTCCACAGAGCATCTCTATCAACTCTATCATATGCCTTCTCCAGATCCGTAAATGCTACATACAAATCCATTTGCTTTTCTAAGTATTTCTCACATACATTCTTCAAAGCAAACACCTGATCCACACATCCTCTAACACTTCTGAAACCACACTGCTCTTCCCCAATCTGATGCTCTGTACATGCCTTCACCCTCTCAATCAATACCCTCCCATATAATTTACCAGGAATACTCAACAAACTTATACCTCTGTAATTTGAGCACTCACTCTTATCCCCTTTGCCTTTGTACAATGGCACTATGCACGCATTCCGCCAATCCTCAGGCACCTCACCATGAGTCATACATACATTAAATAACCTTACCAACCAGTCAACAATAGAGTCACCCCCTTTTTTAATAAATTCCACTGCAATACCATCCAAACCTGCTGCCTTGCCGGCTTTCATCTTCCGCAAAGCTTTCACTACCTCTTCTCTGTTTACCAAATCATTTTCTCTAACCCTCTCACTTTGCACACCACCTCGACCAAAACACCCTATATCTGCCACTCTATCATCAAACACATTCAACAAAACTTCAAAATACTCACTCCATCTCCTTCTCACATCAGCACTTCTTGTTATCACCTCCCCATTTGCGCCCTTCACTGAAGTTCCCATTTGCTCCCTTGTCTTACGCACTTTATTTACCTCCTTCCAGAACATCTTTTTATTCTCCCTAAAATTTAATGATACTCTCTCACCCCATCTCTCATTTGCCCTTTTTTTCACCTCTTGCACCTTTCTCTTGACCTTCTGTCTCTTTCTTTTATACATCTCCCACTCAATTGCATTTTTTCCCTGCAAAAATCGTCCAAATGCCTCTCTCTTCTCTTTCACTAATACTCTTACTTCTTCATCCCATCACTCACTACCCTTTCTAATCAACCCACCTCCCACTCTTCTCATGCCACAAGCATCTTTTGCGCAATCCATCACTGATTCCCTAAATACATCCCATTCCTCCCCCACTCCCCTTACTTCCATTGTTCTCACCTTTTTCCATTCTGTACTCAGTCTCTCCTGGTACTTCCTCACACAGGTCTCCTTCTCAAGCTCACTTACTCTCACCACCCTCTTCACCCCAACATTCACTCTTCTTTTCTGAAAACACATATAAATCTTCACCTTAGCCTCCACAAGATAATGATCAGACATCCCTCCAGTTGCACCTCTCAGCACATTAACATCCAAAAGTCTCTCTTTCGCACGCCTGTCAATTAACACGTAATCCAATAACGCTCTCTGGCCATCTCTCCTACTTACATAAGTATACTTATGGGTGATTTGAATGCAAAGGTGAGTAATGTGGCAGTTGAGGGAATAATTGTTATACATGGGGTGTTCAGTGTTGTAAATGGAAATGGTGAAGAGCTTGTAGATTTATGTGCTGAAAAAGGACTGATGATTGGGAATACCTGGTTTAAAAAGCGAGATATACATAAGTAAGATATACATAAGTATATATATATATATATATATATATATATATATATATATATATATATATATATATATATATATATATATATATATATATATATATATATATACATGTAATATATATATTACAGTATGTTTAGGGATGGACATTTATTTTATTGTCTGTAGGTTAAAAACTCTTCTTTGGCAGGTGCCATCGTCAGAAAATGGAAGATAAGGTAACTGATGTTATCAATTTAGTGTCTTTACTGTACTTTTTTGAAAACATCTGAGGTAGACTGTAAAGTTTTGAGCACTGAGTCTTAAATGACTGAAAAACTATATTTCTAATTGGGTATATTTAACAGCAAGGTAAAAAAAATTGTGTGATAGTAAAACAGGGGTGCGTTGAAATGTCACTGTTGAATAATATGCAAATTTACAGGCCTCAAAACGAATAAAATGAAGCTGATGTTTAGTTTTTACAAATGTTAGTGGAAGCTTTAAAGAATAATGTAAATGAAGTGTATTTCTGCAGTGGAATGGTATTTACTAAAGAACAAATAACATAGTTATACAAGTGGAGATATAGAAAAAAGCAGCCCAAACGAAAATTTGGAAATTGAGGGAGTTATGACTAAGTAAGATTGATTGCTCTGGTACTGGGAGCAGCCTGAATGAAAATTTGAAAGTTGAGGGAGTAACAACTGATTAAGATTGATTGCTCTGGTTCTAGGATACTTATATTATAAAAGAAGGAAAAATAACAGGAAAGGTGCTGCTTATTGGAAAGTTTAGGATATTCATTCACACTCGTAAGGCAACTGGGGTGAAATTAGACAAATTAGTGAAAACTTACGTTGTTGCCAGACTACAAGATTACATTTACAAATAATGTGACTTTTTCTTTACTGTTGAGACTGCATGCACCATATTTTATCATTAGTAACAATATATTCAACAGTTATTGCAGTGTAATGCAGAAGGTATTCTATTGAAACTAAAATTATAAGTTTTTCATAGTGGTCTCTTGAATATATATATGTGTGAAAGAAGAAAGTTAAGAGTAAATGTGAATAAGAGCAAGGTCATTAGGTACAGTAGGGTTGAGGGTCAAGTCAATTGGGAGGTGAGTTTGAATGGAGAAAAACTGGAGGAAGTGAAGTGCTTTAGATATCTGGGAGTGGATCTGGCAGCGGATGGAACCATGGAAGCGGAAGTGGATCATAGGGTGGGGGAGGGGGCGAAAATTCTGGGAGCCTTGAAGAATGTGTGGAATTCGAGAACATTATCTCGGAAAGCAAAAATGGGTATGTTTGAAGGAATAGTGGTTCCAACAATGTTGTATGGTTGCGAGGAGTGGGCTATGGATAGAGTTGTGCGCAGGAGGATGGATGTGCTGGAAATGAGATGTTTGAGGACAATGTGTGGTGTGAGGTGGTTTGATCGAGTAAGTAACGTAAGGGTAAGAGAGATGTGTGGAAATAAAAAGAGCGTGGTTGAGAGAGCAGAAGAGGGTGTTTTGAAATGGTTCGGGCACATGGAGAGAATGAGTGAGGAAAGATTGACCAAGAGAATATATGTGTCGGAGGTGGAGGGAACGAGGAGAAGAGGGAGACCAAATTGGAGGTGGAAAGATGGAGTGAAAAAGATTTTGTGTGATCGGGGCCTGAACATGCAGGAGGGTGAAAGGAGGGCAAGGAATAGAGTGAATTGGAGCGATGTGGTATACCGGGGTTGACGTGCTGTCAGTGGATTGAATCGGGGCATGTGAAGCGTCTGGGGTAAACCATGGAAAGTTGTGTAATTATGTATATTTGCGTGTGTGGACGTATGTATATACATGTGTATGGGGGTGGGTTGGGCCATTTCTTTCGTCTGTTTCCTTGCGCTACCTCGCAAACGCGGGAGACAGCGACAAAGCAAAAAAAAAAAAATAATATATATATATATATATATATATATATATATATATATATATATATATATATATATATATATATATATATATATATATATATTATCCCTGGGGATAGGGGATTAAGAATACTTCCCACCTATTCCCTGCGTATCGTAGAAGGCGACTAAAAGGGGAGGGAGCGGGGGGCTGGAAATCCTCCCCTCTCGTTTTTTTTTTCAATTTTCCAAAAGAAGGAACAGAGAATTGGGCCAGGTGAGGGTATTCCCTCAAAGACCCAGTCCTCTGTTCTTAATGCTACCTCGCTAACGCGGGAAATGGCGAATGTTTTGAAAATAAAAAAAAAAAAAAAAAAAAAATATATATATATATATATATATATATATATATATATATATATATATATATATATATACATATATATATATATATATATATATATATATGTATATATATATATATATATATATATATATATATATATATATATATATATATATATATATATATATATATATATATTTTTTTTTTTTTCTTTTTTTTTTATACTTTGTCGCTGTCTCCCGCGTTTGCGAGGTAGCGCAAGGAAACAGACGAAAGAAATGGCCCAACCCCCCCCCATACACATGTATATACATACGTCCACACACGCAATTATACATACCTACACAGCTTTCCATGGTTTACCACAGACGCTTCACATGCCCTGCTTCTATCCACTGACAGCACGTCAACCCCGGTATACCACATCGCTCCAATTCACTCTATTCCTTGCCCTCCTTTCACCCTCCTGCATGTTCAGGCCCCGATCACACAAAATCTTTTTCACTCCATCTTTCCACCTCCAATTTGGTCTCCCTCTTCTTGTTCCCTCCACCTCCGACACATATATCCTCTTGGTCAATCTTTCCTCACTCATCCTCTTCATGTGCCCAAACCACTTCAAAACACCCTCTTCTGCTCTCTCAACCATGCTCTTTTTATTTCCACACATCTCTCTTACCCTTACGTTACTCACTCGATCAAACCACCTCACACCACACACTGTCCTCAAACATCTCATTTCCAGCACATCCATCCTCCTGCGCACAACTCTATCCATAGCCCACGCCTCGCAACCATACAACATTGTTGGAACCACTATTCCTTCAAACATACCCATTTTTGCTTTCCGAGATAATGTTCTCGACTTCCACACATTCTTCAAGGCTCCCAGGATTTTCGCCCCCTCCCCCACCCTATGATCCACTTCCGCTTCCATGGTTCCATCCGCTGCCAGATCCACTCCCAGATATCTAAAACACTTCACTTCCTCCAGTTTTTCTCCATTCAAACTCACCTCCCAATTGACTTGACCCTCAACCCTACTGTACCTAATAACCTTGCTCTTATTCACATTTACTCTTAACTTTCTTCTTCCACACACTTTTCCAAACTCAGTCACCAGCTTCTGCAGTTTCTCACATGAATCAGCCACCAGCGCTGTATCATCAGCGAACAACAACTGACTCACTTCCCAAGCTCTCTCATCCCCAACAGACTTCATACTTGCCCCTCTTTCCAAAACTCTTGCATTCACCTCCCTAACAACCCCATCCATAAACAAATTAAACAACCATGGAGACATCACACACCCCTGCCGCAAACCTACATTCACTGAGAACCAATCACTTTCCTCTCTTCCTACACGTACACATGCCTTACATCCTCGATAAAAACTTTTCACTGCTTCTAACAACTTTCCTCCCACACCATATATTCTTAATACCTTCCACAGAGCATCTCTATCAACTCTATCGTATGCCTTCTCCAGATCCAAAAATGCTACATACAAGTCCATTTGCTTTTCTAAGTATTTCTCACATACATTCTTCAAAGCAAACACCTGATCCACACATCCTCTACCACTTCTGAAACCACACTGCTCTTCCCCAATCTGATGCTCTGTACATGCCTTCACCCTCTCAATCAATACTCTCCCATATAATTTACCAGGAATACTCAACAAACTTATACCTCTGTAATTTGAGCA
Organism: Panulirus ornatus; assembly: GCF_036320965.1. Classification (NCBI taxonomy): domain Eukaryota; kingdom Metazoa; phylum Arthropoda; class Malacostraca; order Decapoda; family Palinuridae; genus Panulirus; species Panulirus ornatus. The sequence goes on along the minus strand of NC_092242.1, from coordinate 42,919,304 downwards.
CTCACTCTTATCCCCTTTGCCTTTGTACAATGGCACTATGCACGCATTCCGCCAATCCTCATATATATATATATATATATATATATATATATATATATATATATATATATATATATATATATATATATATATATATATATATATATATATATATATATATATATATATATATATATATATCCCTGGGGATAGGGGATTAAGAATACTTCCCAAGCATTCCTCACGTGTCGTAGAAGGCGACTAAAGGGGACGGGAGCGGGGGGCCAGAAACCCTCCCCTCCTTGTATTTTAACTTTCTAAAAGGTGAAACAGAAGAAGGAGTCACGCGAGGAGTGCTCATCCTCCTCGAAGGCTCAGACTGGGGTGTCTAAATGTGTATGGATGTAACCAAGATGAGAAAAAAGGAGAGATATGTATTATGTTTGAGGAAAGGAACATGGATGTTTTATCTCTGAGTGAAACAAAGCTAAAGGGTAAAGGGGAAGAGTGGTTTGGGAATGTCTTGGGAGTAAAGTCAGGGGTTAGTGAGAGGACAAGAGCAAGGGAAGGAGTAGCACTACTCCTGAATCAGAAATTGTGGGAGTATGTGATACAGTGTAAGAAAGTAAATTCTAGATTGATATGGGTAAAACTGAAAGTTGATAGAGAAAGATGGGTGATTATTGGTGCATATGCACCTGGGCATGAGAAGAAAGATCATGAGAGGCAAGTGTTTTGGGAGCAGCTGAATGAGTGTGTTAGTGGTTTTGATGTAAATAACCGGGTTATAGTGATGGGTGATTTGAATGCAAAGGTGAGTAATGTGGCAGTTGAGGGAATAATCGGTATACATGGAGTGTTCAGTGTTGTAAATGGAAATGGTGAAGAGCTTGTAGATTTATGTGCTGAAAAAGGACTGGTGATTGGGAATACCTGGTTTAAAAAGAGAGATATACATAAGTATACGTATATATGTAGGAGAGATGGCCAGAGATCGTTATTGGATTACGGGTTAATTGCTAAACGCAACAAAGCGAGACTTTTGGATGTTAATGTGCTGAGAGGTGCAACCGGAGGGATGTCTGATCATTACCTTGTGGAAGCAAAGTTGGAGATTTGTGGGGGTTTCCAGAAAAGAAGAGAGAATGTTGGGGTGAAGGGAGTGGTGAGAGTAAGTGAGCTTGGGAAGGAGACTTGTATGGGGAAGTACCAGGAGAGACTGAGTACAGAATGGAAAAAGGTGAGAACAAAGGAGGTAAGGGGAGTGGGGGAGGAATGGGATGTATTTAGGGAATCAGTGATGGATTGCGCAAAAGATGCTTGTGGCATGAGAAGCGTGTGAGATGGTTTGATTAGAAAAGCTAGTGAGTGGTGGAATGAAGAAGTAAGATTATTAGTGAAAGAGAAGAGAGAGGCATTTGAACGATTTTTGCAGGGAAAAAAAGCAAATGAGTGGGAGAGGTATAAAAGAAAGAGGCAGGAGGTCAAGAGAAAGGTGCAAGAGGTGAAAAAGAGGGCAAATGAGAGTTGGGGCGAGAGAGTATCATTAAATTTCAGGGAGAATAAAAAGATGTTTTGGAAGGAGGTAAATAAAGTGCGTAAGACAAGGGAGCAAATGGGAACATCAGTGAAGGGGGCAAATGGGGAGGTGATAACAAGTAGTGGTGATGTGAGAAGGAGATGCAGTGAGTATTTTGAAGGTTTGTTGAATGTGATTGATGGTAGAGTGGCAGATGTGGGGTGTCTTGTTCGAGGTGGTGTGCAAAGTGAGAGGGTTAGGGAAAATGATTTGGTAAATAGAGAAGAGGTAATAAAAGCTTTACGGAAGATGAAAGCCGGCAAAGCAGCAGGTTTGGATGGTATTGCAGTGGAATTTATTAAAAAAGGGGGTGACGGTATTGTTGACTGGTTGGTAAGGTAACTTAATGTATGTATGATTCATGGTGAGGTGCCTGAGGATTGGTGGAATGCTTGCATTGTGCCATTGTACAAAGGCAAAGGGGATAAGAGCGAGTGCTCAAATTACAGAGGTATAAGTTTGTTGAGTATTCCTGGTAAATTATATGGGAGGGTATTGATTGAGAGGGTAAAGGCATGTACAGAGCATCAGATTGGGGAAGAGCAGTGTGGTTTCAGAAGTGGTAGAGGATGTGTGGATCAGGTGTTTGCTTTGAAGAATATATGCGAGAAATACTTAGAAAAACAAATGAATTTGTATGTAGCATTTATGGATCTGGAGAAGGCATATGATAGAGTTGATAGAGATGCTCTGTGGAAGGTATTAAGAATATATGGTGTGGGAGGAAAGTTGTTAGAAGCAGTGAAAAGTTTTTATCGAGGATGTAAGGCATGTGTACGTGTAGGAAGAGAGGAAAGTGATTGGTTCTCAGTGAATGTAGGTTTGTGGCAGGGGTGTGTGATGTCTCCATGGTTGTTTAATTTGTTTATGGATGGGGTTGTTAGGGAGGTGAATGCAAGAGTTTTGGAAAGAGGGGCAAGTATGCAGTCTGTTGCGGATGAGAGAGCTTGGGAAGTGAGTCAGTTGTTGTTCGCTGATGATACAGCGCTGGTGGCTGATTCATGTGAGAAACTGCAGAAGCTGGTGACTGAGTTTGGAAAAGTGTGTGAAAGAAGAAAGTTAAGAGTAAATGTGAATAAGAGGAAGGTTATTAGGTACAGTAGGGTTGAGGGTCAAGTCAATTGGGAGGTAAGTTTGAATGGAGAAAAGCTGGAGGAAGTGAAATGTTTTAGATATCTGGGAGTGGATCTGGCAGCGGATGGAACAATGGAAGCGGAAGTGAATCATAGGGTGAGGAGGGGACGAAAATTCTGGGAGCCTTGAAGAATGTTTGGAAGTCGAGAACATTATCTCGGAAAGCAAAAATGGGTATGTTTGAAGGAATAGTGGTTCCAACAATGTTGTATGATTGCGAGGCGTCGGCTATAGATAGAGTTGTGCGCAGGAGGGTGGATGTGCTGGAAATGAGATGTTTTAGGACAATATGTGGTGTGAGGTGGTTTGATCGAGTAAGTAATGTGAGGGTGAGAGAGATGTGTGGAAATAAAAAGAGTGTGGTTGACAGAGCAGAAGAGGGTGTTTTGAAATGGTTTGGTCACATGGAGAGAATGAGTGGGGAAAGATTGACCAAGAGGATATATGTGTCAGAGGTGGAGGGAACGAGTAGAAGTGGAAGACCAAATTGGAGGTGGAAAGATGGAGTGAAAAAGACTTTGAGTGATCGGGGCCTGAACATGCAGGAGTGTGAAAGGCGTGCAAGTAATAGAGTGAATTGGAACGATGTGGTATACCGGGGTCGACGTGCTGTCAATGGATTGAACCAGGGCACGTGAAGCGTCTGGGGTAAACCATGCAAAGTGTGTGGGGCCTGGATGTGGAAAGGGAGCTGTGGTTTCGGTGCATTATTACATGACAGCTAGAGACTGAGTGTGAACGAATGGGGCCTTTGGTGTTTTTCCTAGCGCTACCTCGCACATATGAGGGGGGAGGGGGTTGTTATTCAATGTGTGGCGAGGTGGCGATGGGGAAAAATAAAGGCAGACAGTATGAATTATGTACATGTATATATATGTATATGTCTGTGTGTGTATATATATATATATATATATGTACATCGATATGTATAGGCATGTATATTGTGCAGTGGTGGACATGTATGTATATACATGTGAATGTTGGCGGATTGGGCCATTCTTTCGTCTGTTTCCTTGCGCTACCTCCTTAACGCGGGAGACAGCGACAAAGCAAAATAATAATAATAATACTAATGATGTATATAGATATATATATATATATATATATATATATATATATATATATATATATATATATATATATATATATATATATATACATATATTTTTTTTTTTCTTTGTCACTGTCTCCCGCGTTTGCGAGGTAGCGCAAGGAAACAGACGGAAGAAATGGCCCAACCCACACCCATACACATGTATATACATACGTCCACACACGCAGATATACATACCTACACAGCTTTCCATGGTTTACCCCAGACGCTTCACATGCCCTGATTCAATCCACTGACAGCACGTCAATCCCAGTATACCACATCGATCCAATTCATTCTATTTCTTGCCCTCCTTTCACCCTCTTGCATGTTCAGGCCCCGATCACACAAAATCTTTTTCACTCCATCTTTCCACCTCCAATTTGGTCTCCCACTTCTCCTCGTTCCCTCCACCTCCGACACATATATCCTCTTGGTCCATCTTTCCTCACTCATTCTCTCCATGTGTCCAAACCATTTCAAAACACCCTCTTCTGCTCTCTCAACCACGCTCTTTTTATTTCCACACATTTCTCTTACCCTTACGTTACTTACTCGATCAAACCACCTCACACCACACATTGTCCTCAAACATCTCATTTCCAGCACATCCATCCTCCTGCGCACAACTCTATCCATAGCCCACGCCTCGCAACCATACAACATTGTTGGAACCACTATTCCTTCAAACATACCCATTTTTGCTTTCCGAGATAATGTTCTCGACTTCCACACATTCTTCAAGGCTCCCAGAATTTTCGCCCCCTCCCCCACCCTATGATTCACTTCCGCTTCCATGGTTCCATCCGCTGCCAGATACACTCCCAGATATCTAAAACACTTTACTTCCTCCAGCTTTTCTCCATTCAAACTTACCTCCCAATTGACTTGACCCTCAACCCTACTGTACCTAATAACCTTGTTCTTATTCACATTTACTCTTAACTTTCTTCTTCCACACACTTTTCCAAACTCAGTCACCAGCTTCTGCAGTTTCTCACATGAATTAGCCACCAGCGCTGTATCATCAGCGAACAAATGACTCACTTCCCAAGCTCTCTCATCCCCAACAGACTTCATACTTGCACCTCTTTCCAAAACTCTTGCATTCACCTCCCTAACAACCCCATTCATAAACAAATTAAACAACCATGGAGACATCACACACCCCTGCGCAAACCTACATTCACTGAGAACCAATCACTTTTCTCTCTTCCTACACGTACACATGCCTTACATCCTCGATAAAACCTTTTCACTGCTTCTAACAACTTGCCTCCCACACCATATATTCTTAATACCTTCCACAAAGCATCTATATCAACTCTATTATATGCCTTCTCCAGATCCATAAATGCTACATACAAATCCATCTACTTTTCTAAGTAAATGTGAATTAAAAAAAAAGAAAAAAAAAAAAAAAAAAAATATATATATATATATATATATATATATATATATATATATATATATATATATATATATATATATATATATATATATATATATATATATATATATATATATATATATATATATATATATACATATATATTTATATATATATATATATATATATATATATATATATATATATATATATATATATATATATATATATATATATATATATATATATATATATATGTATATATATATATATATATATATATATATATATATATATATATATATATATATATATATATATATATATATATATATATGTATATATATATATATATATATATATATATATATATATATATATATATATATATATATATATATATATATATATATATATACATATATATATATATATATATATATATATATATATATATATATATATATATATATATATATATATCTACGACACGCGAGGAATGCGTGGGAAGTATTCTTTCACCCCTATCCCCAGGGATAATATACATATATATATATATATATATATACACATACACACACACACACACACACATATATATACATATGAAAAATGTAAGAAACAATTTAGAAAACTGAAACTTCTAGCTTGAAATGAAGAGAAAAAATGAATGTCACATAATGGTTCAACCTCTGGCTATGGAAAAAGGAAATGTTTAATTTATTTACACAAAAGTCAATAGTAGTTCTCATCAATTTAACCACTGTATCAATAAGCTTCAATGTCTAAGCTACATTTTTTCCAATTTCACTATTTTCTTGTCAAAGCACCATGTATGAAAACTATCACTCCTGTAACACAACTATAAACATTTACTTCCCCTTTAAAAAAGTTCTGGGGAAGTATGTCTCGATGCACTGCGGGACACTACCACCTGACGAGGTTTGTGTTGCAATGGTTTTTGATTCACAAACGTAGTAGCATCACCGGTGGCTAAGGTAGTTCCGCTGGCGAAGAGGAGCTCATGAAACATGTGGGAAAGCATGCTACTGCAGGCAGGAGTGAAGGCTGATGCAAACTTCAGATGGCAAAGAAACTGGAGGCACCACATCAGGCAAGGGGACGAGGCAGCTCCCGCATGGCCTGAGCAGGAATTCCAGCTGAAACCTCAGCTACTGTAGTAGGGACTGATGTAGGAGAGTCATTCAACAACTGAGATGAGTTTCGAACCAGGCTTGAAACTGCAGGGGGAATCTGATGGGGATTTTGGCTTGAGACTGGAACAGTACCCTGAGAAATCTGCGTAGATGCACCAAGAGATCTAACACTTTGAGGTCCTGATGACATGGGCGTGGAAGCCTGTGAGGTTCCCTGGCTGACAACTTGTGGAAAATTCTGAGGTGTACTTTGAGGTGCTCCTTGTAGTGACGGCCCCTGAGTTGTCCCCTTGGGATCAGCATTCACCTAGGAAATCTACACGAACGCCTTCTCCCACTGCGTGACCTGCACGTGGGCGTCCATGGTCGCCAGCCACGCTCGCGCTCCCGCGGGGTTTTTTCCGTCCCGTTCCGAGGCCCCGGGCGTCGTGTCGTCCAACTCTCCGAGAAAATGTTGGTCTGCACCTCTGGACGCGCACCGCTACGAGCTCTTCCCGTCGTCTATTATTTTACCAGGGAAGAAAACGAGAGGCGAGGTCTGTTGTCTGCATTAGCTCCCATCCCTCCTCCATGGCTTAGCGTCACCAGGTACCAGCCGGCGGGATCGTGACGTCCGTCACATCCCACACCACACCCATCTTCCTCCAGCGTATCCTGACGAAGGCCCACGCCCCTGGCCCACACCAGCCACCACCACTTGGTGGCGAAAGCTTCCCAGAAAAACTATTGATGTCGAAATGAAGCAAAGACTCGACACAAAATTCTAAAATTCCGGCACAAAATCACAGAATACCACTACCGCAGGTCAGGAGGAGGTGGAAAGTTAAGAGTAAAGGTGAATAAAAGCAAGGTTATTATGTACAGTAGGGTTGAGGGTCAAGTCAATTGGGAGGTGAGTTTAAATGGAGAAAAACTGGAGGAAGTGAAGTGTTTTAGATATCTGGGAGTGGATCTGGCAGCGGATGGAACCATGGAAGCGGAAGTGGATCATAGGGTGGGGGAGGGGGCGAAAATTCTGGGAGCCTTGAAGAATGTGTGGAAGTCGAGAACATTATCTCGGAAAGCAAAAATGGTATGTTTGAAGGAATAGTAGTTCCAACAATGTTGTATGGTTGCGAGGCGTGGGCTATGGAGAGAGTTGTGCGCAGGAGGATGGATGTGCTGGAAATGAGATGTTTGAGGACAATGTGTGGTGTGAGGTTGTTTGATCGAGTAAGTAACGTAAGGGTGAGAGAGATGTGTGGAAATAAAAAGAGCGTGGTTGAGAGAGCAGAAGAGGGTGTTTTGAAATGGTCTGGGCACATGGAGAGAATGAGTGAGGAAAGATTGACCAAGAGGATATATGTGTCGGAGGTGGAGGGAACGAGGAGAAGAGGGAGACCAAATTGGAGGTGGAAAGATGGAGTGAAAAAGATTTTGTGTGTTCGGGGCCTGAACATGCAGGATGGTGAAAGGAGGGCAAGGAATAGAGTGAATTGGAGCGATGTGTATACCGGGGTTGACGTGCTGTCAGTGGATTGAATCGGGGCATGTGAAGCGTCTGGGGTAAACCATGGAAAGCTGGGTAGGTATGTATATTTGCGTGTCTGGACGTATGTATATACATGTGTATTGGGGTGGGTTGGGCCATTTCTTTCGTCTGTTTCCTTGCGCTACCTCGCAAACGCGGGAGACAGCGACAAAGCAAAAAGAAAACAAAAAATATATATATATATATATATATATATATATATATTTTTTTTTTTTAATTTTCCAAAAGAAGGAACAGAGAAAAGGTCCAGGTGAGGATATTTCCTCAAAGGCCCAGTCCTCTGTTCTTAACGCTACCTCGCTATCGCGGGAAATAGCGAATAGTATGAAAAAAAAAAAAAAAAAATATATATGTATATATATATATATATATATATATATATATATATATATGTATGTATATATATATATATATATATATATATATATATATATATATATATATATATATATATATATATATATATATATATATATATATATATATATATATATATATATATATATATATATATATATACATATATATATATATATATATATATATATATATATATATATATATATATATATATATATATATATATATATATATATATATATATATATATATATATATATATATATATATATATGTATATATATATATATATATATATATATATATATATATATATATATATATATATATATATATATATATATATATATATATATATATATATATATATATATATATATATATATATACATATATATATATATATATATATATATATATATATATATATATATATATATATATATATATATATATATATATATATATATATATATATATATACATATATATACATATTTCTTTTTAATTTTCCAAAAGAGGGAACAGAGAAGGGGGCCAGGTGAGGATATTCCCTCAAAGGCCCAGTCCTCTGTTCTCAACGATACCTCGCTAATGCGGGAAATCGCGAATTGTGTAAAAGGAAAGAAATATATATATATATATATCGTTGAAAGAGAGAGTTTTGGATGTTAATGTACTGAGAAGTGCAACTGGAGGGATGTCTGATCATTATCTTGTGCAGGCGAAGGTGAAGATTTGTAGAGGTTTTCAGAAAAGAAAAGAGAATGTTGGGGTGAAGAGAGTGGTGAGAGTAAATGAGCTTGGGAAGGAGACTTGTGTGAGGAAGTACCATGAGAAAGTGAGTACAGAATGGAAAAAAGTAAGAACAAAGGAGGTAAGGGGAGTGGGGGAGGAATGGGATGTATTTAGGAGAGCAGTGATGGCTTGCGCAATTGATGCTTGTGGCATGAGAAGCGTGGGAGGTGGACAGATTAGAATGGGTAGTGAGTGGTGGGATGATGAAGTAAGATTATTAGTTAAAGAGAAGACAGATGCATTTGGACGATTTTTGCGGGGAAATAATACAAATGAATGGGAGATGTATAAAAGAAAGAGGCAGGAGGTCAAGAGAAAAGTGCAAGAGGTGAAAAAGAGGGCAAATGAGAGTTGGGACGTGAGAGTATCACTAAATTTTAGGGAGAATAAAAAGATGTTTTGGAAGGAGGTAAATAAAGTGCGTAAGACAAGGGAACAAATGGGAACTTCAGTGAAGGGGGCTAATGGGGAGGAGATAACAAGTAGTGGTGATGTGAGAAGATGGAGTGAGAATTTTGAAGGTTTGTTAAATGTGTTTGATGATAGAGTGGCAGATATAGGGTGTTTTGGTCGAGGTTGTGTGCAAAGTGAGAGTGTTAGGGAAAATGATTTGGTAAACAGAGAAGAGGTATTAAAAGCTTTGCGGAAGATGAAAGCCGGCAAGGCAGCGGGTTTGGATGGTATTGCAGAGGAATTTATCAAAAAAAGGGATGACTGTATTGTTGACTGGTTGGTATTTCTCACATATATTCTTATCCAAACATCCTCTACCACTTCTGAAACCACACTGCTCTTCCCCAATCTGATGCTCTGTACATGCCTTCACCCTCTCGATCAATAACCTCCCATATAGTTTACCAGGAATACTCAACAATCTTATACCTCTGTAATTTGAGCATTCACTCTTATCCCCTTTGCATTTGTACAATGGCACTATGCAAGCATTCCGCCAATCCTCAGGCACCACACCATGAATCATACATACATTAAATAACCTTACCAACTAGTGAACAGTACAGTCACCCCCTTTTTTTAATAACTTCCACTGCAATACTATCTAAACCTGCTGCCTTGCCGGCTTTCATCTTCCGCAAAGCTTTTATTACCTGTTCTCTGTTTACCAAATCATTTTCCCTAACCCTCTCACTTTCCACACCACCTCGACCGAAACAACCTATATCTGCCATTCTTTCATCAAACACATTGAACAAACCTTCAAAATACTCACTCAATCTCCTTCTCACATAACTACTACTTGTTATAACCTCCCCCATTAGCCCCCTTCACTGAAGTTCACATTTGCTTCCTTGTCTTACGCACTTTACTTATATCCTTCCAAACATCTTTTTATTCTCCCTAAAATTTAATGATACTCTCTCACCCCAACTCTCATTTGACCTCTTTTTCACCTCTTGCACCTATCTCTTGACCTCCTGCCTCTTTTTTTTATACATATCCCACTTATTTGCATTATTTCCATGCAAAAATCGTCAAAATGAATCTCTCTTCTCTTTCACTAATAATCTTACTTTTTCATCCCACCACTCACTACTCTTTCTAATCAACCCACCTCCCACGCTTCTCATGCCACAAGCATCTTTTGCGCAAGCCATCATTGCTTCACTAAATACATCTAATTCCTCCCCCACTCCCCTTACCTCCTTTGTTCTCACTTTTCTCCATTCTGTACTCAGTCTCTCCAGGTACTTCCTCACACAAGTCTCATTTCAAAGCTCATTTACTCTCACCACTCTTCTCACCCTAACATTCTCTCTTCTTTTCTGAAAACCCATACAAATCTTCACCTTCGACTGCACAAGATAATGATCAGACATCCCTCCAGTTGCACCTCTCAGCACATTAACATCGAAAAGTCTCTCTTTCGCGCGCCTATCAATTAACACGTAATCCAATAACGCTCTCTAGCCATCTCTCCTACTTACATACGTATACTTATGTCTTTCTCGCTTTTCAAACCAGGTATTCCCAATCACCAGCCCTTTTTCAGCACATAAATCTACAAGCTCTTCACCATTTCCATTTACAGCACTGAACACCCTATGTATACCAATTATTCCCTCAACTACCACATTACTCACCTTTGCATTCAAATCACCCATCACTATAACTCGGTCTTCTGCATCAAAACAATTAACACACTCATTTTAGCTGCTCCCAAAACACTTGCCTATCATCATGATCTTTCTTATGCCCAGGTGGATATGCACTCATAATCACCCATCTCCCTTCATGAACTTTCAGTTTTACCCACATCAATCTGGAATTTCCTTTCTTACACTCTATCACATACTCTCACCACTCCTGTTTCAGGAGTACTGCTACTCCTTCCCTTGCTCTTGTCCTCTCAATAACCCCGACTTTACTCCCAAGACATTGCCAAACTACTTTTCCTCTTTACCCTTGAGCTTCGTTTCACTCAGAACCAAAACATCCAGATTCCTTTCCTCGAACAGACTATCTCTCGTATTTTCTCATCTTGGTTAGATCCACACACATTTAAACCCCCTAATCTAGGCCTTCGAGGAGGATGAGCACTCCCCGATTGCCTCCTTCTTCTGTTTCCCCTTTTAGAAACTTAAAATACAAGGAGGGGAGGGTTTCTGGCCCCCCCACTCCCGTCCCCTTTAGTCGCCTTCTACGACACGTGAGGGATGAGTGGGAAATATTCTTTCTCCCCTATCCCCAGGGATATATATATATATATATATATATATATATATATATATATATATATATGGATAGAGTTGTGCGCAGGAGGATGGATG
>NC_092242.1:42802608-42905108 GCF_036320965.1 Panulirus ornatus | reverse complement strand
ATATATATATATATATATATATATATATATATATATATATATATATATATATATATATATATATATGTCGTAGAAGGCGAATAAGTGGACGGGAGCGGGGAGCCAGAAACCCTCCCCTCCTTGTATTTTAACTTTCTAAAAGGGGAAACAGAAGAAGGAGTCACGCGAGGAGTGCTCATCCTCCTCGACGGCTCAAATTCGTGTGTCTAAATGTGTGTGGATGTAACCAAGATGAGAAAAAAGGAGAGATAGGTAGTATGTTTGAGGAAAGGAACCTAGATGTTTTGGCTCTGAGTGAAACGAAGCTCAAGGGTAAAGGGGAAGAGTGGTTTGGGAATGTCTTGGGAGTAAAGTCAGGGGTTAGTGAGAGGACAAGAGCAAGGGAAGGAGTAGCAGAACTCCTGAATCAGGAGTTGTGGGAGTATGTGATAGAGTGGAAGAAAGTAAATTCTAGATTGATATGGATAAAACTGAATGTTGATGGAGAGAGATGGGTGATTATTGGTGCATATGCCCCTGGGCATGAGAAGAAAGATCATGAGAGGCAAGTGTTTTGGGAGAAGCTGAATGACTGTGTTAGTGGTTTTGATGCACAAGACCGGGTTATATTGATGGGTGATTTGAATGCAAAGGTGAGTAATGTGGCAGTTGAGGGAATAATTGGTACGCATGGATTGCTCAGTGTTGTAAATGGAAATGGTGAAGAGCTTGTAGTTTTATGTGCTGAAAAAGGACTGGTGATTGGAAATACCTGGTTTAGAAAGCGAGATGTACTTAAGTATACGTATGTAAGTAGGAGAGATGGCCAAAGAGCGTTATTAGATTACGTGAAGGGGGCTAATGGGGAGGTGATAACAAGTAGTGGTGATGTGAGGAGATGGAGTAAGTATTTTGAAGGTTTGTGAATGTGTTTGATGATAGAGTGGCAGATATAGGATGTTTTGGTCGAGGTGTTGTGCAAAGTGAGAGGGTTAGGGAAAATGATTTGGTAAATAGAGAAGAGGTAGTAAAAGCTTTACGGAAGAAGAAAGCCGGCAAGGCAGCAGGTTTGGATGGTATTGCAGTGGAATTTATTAAAAAAGGGGGTGACTGCATTGTTGACTGGTTGGTAAGGTTATTTAATGTATATATGATTCATGGAGAGGTGCCTGAGGATTGGCGGAATGCGTGCATAGTGCCATTGTACAAAGGCAAATTTGATAAGAGTGAGTGCTCAAATTACAGAGGTATAAGTTCGTTGAGTATTCCTGGTAAATTGTATGGGAGGGTATTGATTGAGAGGGTGAAGGCATGTACAGAGCATCAGATTGGGGAAGATCAGTGTGGTTTCAGAAGTTGTAGAGGATGTGTGGATCAGGTGTTTGCTTTAAAGAATGTATGTAAGAAATACTTAGAAAAGCAAATGGATTTGTATGTAGCATTTATGGATCTGGAGAAGGCATATGATAGAATTAATTGAGATGCTCTGTTATAGGTTTTAAGAATATATGGTGTGGGAGGCAAGTTGTTAGAAGCAGTGAAATGTTTTTATCGAGGATGTAAGGCATGTATACGTGTAGGAAGAGAGGAAAGTGAGTGGTTCTCAGTGAATGTAGGTTTGCGGCAGGGGTGTGTAATGTCTCCATGGTTGTTTAGTTTGTTTATGGATGGGGTTGTTAGGGAGGTGAATGCAAGAGTTTTGGAAAGGGGCAAGTATGCAGTCTGTTGTGGATGAGAGAGCTTGGGAAGTGAGTCAGTTGTTGTTCGCTGATGATACAGCGCTGGTGGCTGATTCATGTAAGAAACTGCAGAAGCTTGTGACTGAGTTTGGTAAAGTGTGTGAAAGAAGAAAGTTAAGAGTAAATGTGAATAAGAGCAAGGTTATTACGTACAGTAGTGTTGAGGGTCAAGTCAATTGGGAGGTAAGTTTGAATTTAGAAAAACTGGTGGAAGTAAAGTGTTTTAGATATCTGGGAGTGGATCTGGCAGCGGATGGAACCATGGAAGCGGAAGTGAATCATAGGGTAGGGGAGGCGGCGAAAATTCTGGGAGCCTTGAAGAATGTTTGGAAGTTGAGAACATTATCTCGGAAAGCAAAAATCGTTATGTTTGAAGGAATAGTGGTTCCAACAATGTTGTATGGTTGCGAGGCGTGGGCTATGGATAGAGTTGTGCGCAGGAGGAAGGATGTGCTGGAAATGAGATGTTTGAGGACAATATATGGTGTGAGGTGGTTTGATCGAGTAAGTAATGTAAGGGTAAGAGAGATGTGTGGAAATAAAAAGAGTGTGTTTGAGAGAGCAGAAGAGGGTGTTCTGAAATGGTTTGGTCACATGGAGAGAATGAGTGAGGAAAAATTGACAAAGAGGATATATGTATCAGAGGTGGAGGGGACGAAGAAAAGTGGGAGACTAAATTTTAGGTGGAAAGATGGAATGACACGAGAGGAATGCGTGGGAAGTATTCTCTCTCCCCTATCCCCAGGGATAAGATATATATATATATATATATATATATATATATATATATATATATATATATATATATATATATATATATATATATATATATATATATATATATATATATATATATATATATATATATATATATATATATATATATATATATATATATATGATTACAGAGATGGCATTACTCCAGTCAATACAATGATCATAGTTTTGAACATGATTAAACAAGGCATTTGATTCTTGTCCCCTTCTTATACTATATTCATGTTGCGTAAGTCTAACAGTAAGATCCTTACTAGTCTGACCAACATAAAATTTATCATAATTTCCACCTGGCACTTTATTGATGCATCCAAGAGAATTTTCTGGTGAATTCCTGATTAAGATATTCTTTATAGTATTATTGTTGCTGAATGCAACATTTACATTAAAGAATCTAAGCAACATGGGAAGTAAAGTGAAATTATCATTAAAAGGGAGGACTAAAAGATTCTTGGTGTCAATGGGAGGTTTGGGCTCAACTCTATAAAATTATTTCTTTGCTAACTTAAGGGATTTATCAATGAAAGTTCTAGGGTATTTTAACTTAGATCCAATAGAATGTTTCTTCTCAAATTCATCATCAATAAACTCTGGACCACAAATACGTAATGCCCTAAGGAACATAGACTGATATGATGATAATCTATATCTGTCATGTTGAGATAAGTAATAATGGATATATGAGCATACATTGGTAGATTTTCTGTATATGCCAAATTTAAACCTGTTTCCTTGCCTATGGATCATGCAATCTAAAAATGGTAACATACCAATATTTTCATTTTCTACACTAGATTTGATAGAAGGTACTAAATTGTTAAGTAAGGGGAGAAATATTTGTAAATTTTTATATGTTGGTCAAACACAAAGAACATCATCTACATACCTAAAGCAAATTGCACTAGAAAGTGAGATATCCTTTAGTAATTTTCTTTCAAAAAATTCCATATAAAGATTATCTAGTACAGGTGAAAGAGGGTTACCAATTTCCAAACCAAAATTTTGAGCGTAATTATCTGCATTGAATTGAAATACAGTCTTTTATACACAATTTCATCAGTTCAATGAAATTAGACTTTGATACAGGTAAATGAATATCATCCAAGACATCAAATGAATATTCTAAAAGGTCATCAACTGGAACTTCAGTGAGAAGTGGGGAAACATCAAAGCCAACTAGTTTGAAATTAACATTCATATTGATATTGTTTAGCTTGTTGACTAAATCTACATTGTTCTTGATATTAGAATTTGATATCTTACCCACTAAAGGGCTTTATAAAGAAACTATCCATTTTGACAATTCATATGTGATGGAGCCTACTGAACTCACTATAGGTCTTGCTGAGTTCAGTAGGCTCCATCGCATATAAATTTCTCAGAATGTGCAGGAGAGGGGACACAACTGTGCAGATTCTAAAAAAAACACATTCCAAGTATAAATAAACTGAAAAACAAAATTGAAATGGTAAACACAATACACACAAAACAGTTAATATTTATATTAGTGAAGGTCTATACAAATTGATGACTTTTTTGTTTTTGAATTTGTAAACAGTACCCTTTCTTGGCCGCATAATATATCTATGATACGCATGTTGTCAGGTTTGAACGAATCGGGTAATTATCAGGGAAGGTACAGGAAAGAAATATAACAATCAGATGAAATACATATTGTCCTCAAACATTTCATTTCCAACTTATCCACCCTCCTTGCAACCATAAAGCATTGTTGGAACCACTATTCCTTCAAACATGCCCATTTTTGCTCTCCGAGATAATGTTCTCTCCTTCCACTCATTCTTCATCGCTCCCAGAGTCTTCGCCCTCTCCCCCACCCTGTGATCACTTCCGCTTCCATGGTTTCATTTGCTGCTAAGTCCACTCCAAGACATCTAAAACACTTCACTTCCTTCAATTTCTCTCCATTCAAACTTACATTCCAGTTAACTAGTCCCTCAACCCTACTGAACCCAATAACCTTGCTCTTATTCATGTTACTCTCAACTTTCTCCTTTCGCACACTTTTCTAAACTCAGCAGTTTCTTACACGAATCAGCTACTAGAGATGAATCATCGGAAAACAATAAATGACTCACTTCCCAGGCCCTCTCATCCACAACAGACTGCATACTCGCCCCTCTTTCCAAAACTCTTGCATTTATCTCCCTAACATCCCCATCCATAAACAAATTAAACAACCATGGGGATATCACACACCCCTGCCGCAAACCGACATTCACTGGGACCCAATCACTTTCTTCTTTCCCTACTCGTACACATGCCTTACATCCTTGGTAAAAACTTTTTACTGCTTTTAAAAACTTACTTCCCACACCATATACTCTTAAAACCTTCCATAAAGCATCTCTATCACCCTATCATATGCCTTCTCCAGGTTTATAAATGCTACATACGAATCCAGTTGTTCTTCATTCTTCAAAGCAAACACCTAATCCACACATCCTCTACCACTTCTAAAACCACACTGCTCTCCCCCAGTCTGATGCTCTGTACATGCCTTCACCCTCTAAATCAATAGCCTCCCATATAATTTCCCAGGAATTCTCAACAAAGTTATACCTCTGAACACTCACCTTTATCCTCTTTGCCTTTGTACAGCAGCACTATGCATGCATTCCGCCAATCCTGAGGCACCTCACCATGATCCGTATATACAGTGAATATCCTTACCAACCAATCAACAACGCAGTCACCCCTCTTTTGATATATTCCATTGCATTACCATCCAAAACCACAGCCTAGCAGGCTTTCATCTTCCGCAAAGCCTTTAACTACCGCTCCTCTCTTCGCCAAATCATTCTCCCTGACCCCTTCACTTCGTACACCACCCCGACCAAAACAACCTATATCTACCACTTTATCATCAAACGCATTTAATAAACCTTCAAAGTACTCACTCCAACTCCTTACTTCACCACTACTTGTTATTACCTCCCCATCTGCCCCCTTCACCGATGTTTCCATTTGTTCTCTTGTCTTACCGTTTCATTTACCTCTTTCCAAAACATCTTATTCTCCCTAAGTTTTCATGATACTCTCTTACCCCAATTCTCATTCGCCCTCTTTTTCATCTCTTGCACCTTTCTCTTGACCTCTTGCCGCTTTCTTTAATGCATCTCCCGGTCATTTCTACTACTTCCCTACTAATATCTTCCAAACGCCACTCTTTTCTTTTTACTAACAATCTTACTTCTTCATCCCACCACTCACTACCCTTTCTAATCTGCCCAGCTCCAGCCTTTTTCATGCCACATGCATCTTTTGCGCAGGCCATCACTGTTTCTCTAAATACATCCCATTCCCACCCACTCCTCTCACGTCATTTGCTCTCACCTTTTGCCATTCTACACTCAATCTCTCCTGGTACTTCCTCACACTAGTCTCTTGCATCAAAGCTGCTAATACACTCACTCAATTGCTCGCAAAACACTTGCCTCTCATGATGTTTCTTCTCATGACCAGGTGCATAGGCACCAATAATCCCCTATATCTCCCCATCCACTTTCAGTTTTACCCATACCAATCTAGAATTTCTTTCTTACACTCTATCACATACTCCCACAACTCCTGAAGCTCACAAGAAAGAAGAGAGCAGCCTGGTACAGCTTTGTCGTCGTGGTTCGGGGCTTCCTGGGTAATTACAAGAGAAAACTATGTGGATTTGTTTGAGACTATGGTGAAAACCTACGGCAAAATGGGTTGCAGGATAACCTTCAAAGTCCATCTACTTGAAATTCATCTTGATAAATTTAAGAATATGGGAGCGTATTCGTAGGAGCAAGGAGAGCGTTTCCATCGGGATATACCGGACTTCGAATGCGGCTACCAAAGAACATATAACTTGAATGTGATGGGAGATTACATTTCGAGGTCTGATTCGTGAAAGTGATTTACAGTACAATCGGGCATATCGAAAAACTACTCACTTCTAAACCTTTGGTGATCACGTTTGTAAACATTAGTGCAAATATATGTTAATCTTAATTCATATATTATTGTTTTTCTGACTTTTTATTAATAAGAATCTACCAATTCTTCCGTTGTCCAATTAGAAATAGGTAAATTTCAAAATATCACTCTCCTGGTCACAAAGGTTTGAAAGGAATAATAGCCTTTTTCTCTACTCATTGCGCATGAGTAATTAGGAAACAACACTTACTACCCAGGAACAAAAATTGTGTTACATTGTTATCAGTGAGCTGCAACCGTTATACAAGGCTCGTTAGGAGCCCAGTAAATACAATTGCCTGAAAAATATTCTATAATTGTGAAGGTAAACTACGATCAAATGGACGGTCTATAAACCTTTAACAAATCTAAATGGCTTTCCCAATATGATAGCAGAATGAGAAGGGAATCATATGTCTTCAATTAAAGCACAAATATTTTGAGAATTTAATATTTGAGCAGCATTATAAACTGGAAATAAAAGATACAAAAAATAATCATACTTATAAACATATAGAAAAAATAGCTTTATAGAGAAAAGTTAAAGCGGCAAAAAAAAATTACGTAGTAATAAGAAAATGAGAAAGCACAATTATAGAAAGTGACCAGCTTTTTTACATCTGAGAGTTAGGAGGACATTGGATATGGATCTAAGAAAAAAAAAAGAGGAAATTCATTAATGGCAACAGTGGAAGGCCACAACACAACGCTCACACAAGTTGCACACGAGAAAAATCTGATAATACTGCAGTCTTGAGGGTCGTCTGGGAGTTATGTTAAGACTGAAGAGCCTGGATGTTTAGTATTCTTTTTCAATGGATTAAAAAACAACACTAAGGAAGAGTGAGTCAGTAGGTCTCAAAGGGGTACCTGCAGTAATAGGCACAACCACACGACATAACAGATGCTGCCAGATGTTGAGGCAGAGGTCTGGGTTATCCTTACAAACGGGCAGAGACTTCTACGCTAGGAAACACTATCAGATGTGGGGAATCAGACGAGAATGACACACCACAAGACACAGTCATGTGTCAGCCGGCAGGTGTACTGTAGGAGTGGTTGATAGTGAGGATAAACAAATCACCAAGTACTGCAAGAGCAACTGTTGCCATTCTAAGGGAAAAGAGATGTATGCGGCAGACAGAGACCTAAGAAAAGTGAAACGGGAAATGGTAAGTATATATAGAATCAAACGTCTAAATCAAACATACATAATGTCGGAGAGTTGGGTTTCATAAAATCTATGGCCCTACTGAGCTGCTAACACGTAGTAGGGAAGTTCAGCTGTAGTGTAGAGATGCTAAGACTGGAGGACGGGAAGCTGGAGGAAAAATAATGTTATGCTAAGCACTCCACCATCAATTGCTATACATCGCCTCCCTCAGTACCTCGGTAAGGCTGTATCATTGTTAGTCTGCATCCTTCTTGTATCACGGCTCAGCTTTACCACCTTACAACCACTACTGGATTATATCACTTGTGCATCATTGCTAGACTGAGTCACTTATGGATGACTCATGGCTGCAGTACTCCCGTATTACTGCTAGTTATCTAATACTTCCGTTTCACGGTAAAGCTGTATCACTGTTATCACTGTGTGTACCCTTCCCTTATCACTGTTGTAATGTGTCGTAAGCTATCTGCAGAAATGTATTATTTGCGTAGCACAGGTAAGCTTTATCGTTCAACTAGTTCTTACAGAATACCTCGTCAAGAAATCTAAGAAAGAAGGAAGACAAAATCTGTTATCAAATGCTGACTAAAATATTTCATTATGAGTATGATAATAGGAGTGAATATCAACTGAGTTTCATCTCTTCAAGACATTAGCAACTCTTTGAATAAGGAATCTTGATAAAAAGCTCAAGTATTTCTGATTCGTTTTACTGACTATACATATAAAGTCACTCTGGATGAGTAATTGCATCTCACGTTCTTGTTCAGCTGCCACAGTAGCTGATCGAGGCTGTCAGCTGTAGAACTGTGTCTGGACCAGCGAGTAACAGTGAGAAGAGTATCGTGTAAGGTCGCCTCGGTTCACGTGATCCAGGACGGTCGGGGAGCCTCGGGGTCACGCACCTCAACCTTCCTGGTATAAGTTTGTTTATCTATAGTTAACACAGGACCAATCTTTGTGATAATACCATGGGGTTATTGAAGACATTTCTAAAGGCTCCTGCAACCCAAGGCTGCACTACTTCCAGCAGTAGGGAAGGGTAGATTTCTATGGAGTGATAAGTTCTTTGACGAGACTGTACTCCCAGTGATACAGCCTAGCCAGAGTGATTATTCACCTGTGGTGTAAACTCGACCAGGTAGCCTCAACAACACTACCCAGTACATATAAACCTAGATCCATTTTACGCCTCTGTACCTCTCACGCTTCCTATTCCCATCCAACATAACCATTAATGTTGATTTGGTGGTTTCACCAGTTTATATTTTGCTACAGATGGAAGTTAAAGCCCTGAGTGCTATATGCCGTGAGTGATAAACTCTTGACTTGAACATAATACCCAATATGATAGCAGAATGAGAAGGGAATTATATGTCTTTAATTAAAACACAAATATTTTGAGAATTTAATATTTGAGCAGCATTATAAACTGGAACTAAAAGATACAAAAAATAATCATACTTATAAACATATAGGTTATCTTCAGCGGTCCTAGGGGACCAGCCAACCTACGTGTTTCCCAGGGCCCTTTATCCACGACCAGCCAACCTACGTGTTTCCCAGGGCCCTTCATCCACGACCAGCCAACCTACGTGTTTCCCAGGGCCCTTTATCCACGGCGCTATAAGATGCCACTTGACCCAAGTGTAAACAATGGCTGACCGTTCTGTACCACGCCTCACCTTCCCTCATCACCGATGTTTCCTTTTATCACGAGTGAAAAAATACTCGTATCCGACACTGTTTCATTCTTTTCTAAAACCTAGGGGAAAACGCACATTGTAGTAGCTAAAGAGATTAGTCCTTTTACTTTTTCGGCTTTATCTGCTTTGTAACTGCACCAGTGGCTAAACCATGATCAATGGCAACTCCATAATTGAAAGATTCATTACTTGTACCGACTTTAATTCATCAATCTAGATGGCTAAATCCAAAAACGTAGTTGTAACTCAAAGTTTCCCCCGTCTCTAGGAAATCTCATATGGTAAGGAGCATCCAGCAGACACCGCTGTGGCAGTGGACCTTCGTAGCCTTCACATCCTTAGACAATTTGTTGATTTTTATGAAATGGACGTCCTGCAAAACTCTTTCTCTCTTACTGCCAAAAGCCTACCACTTGGCTACCTGCAGGTACACAGGCCTCACGCACACGTCAAGGACATTTCTACTACCGACGACATCTGATCCTAGCATAGCCCCCTCCTTTCCAGCAATGCTTGCCAGGCTGTCCCAACGAGATGTGAAAAGTTCCCAAGTTTCTATATCACCAAGATCTTAAATGAATTACTGAAGTCTGAAGACCTAGTTTGCATTCTGCAACAGTAAGAATTCTCGTTCACCTGGTCACAACACCAGTGTAACCAAACCCCTGACATCAGTAACAGGAGAGGCGTTAAGAAAGAAGATGGGGGACCACTTGTGTAATAAGACTTGTCAGCTGTGAGGACACTTACCAAACTCTCAATGATTAAGAGGTTTACATAGACAGACAGACAGACAGCTCGCTTTAACACATCTATCAAAATTCTAATATTACTGACAGTTACTTGAGAGCATATGAAACCCAGGGTCGAGGACATTGATCTGGCGCTCGTTGTTACGTCTACCGACTGATTTACATCATATACATATACAAGTGAAACCACGACTATTTAAAAATTACCATTTGATAATTATATAGAACATTATCAAGAAGACAGAATATCTTGTGTTAGAGAGTGATATCATCAGTTCCACGTCTGTGACAGCAAGCGACATGTCCTAGTCAAAGTGATATCATTGCTCCCGAAATCTAGCGGAATTTTGATTCTGGAAAACAAACATTACTTATACTGGATTCAGGTAAGTTATTATCTTTGATGTTATCAGCAAATCTAAGATTAGCCTGATTACACTGATCAACAACCAAAATGTTTCTGCAACGAAAGTACCTAATCTTTCCTAAACTGGGGGCACTCAGCACGAATAAGTGGCTTGAAATTGCTAATTGACTCTTGTTTTAAAGATACGGAGTGGGTCTCAATCAGAACTATTTGCCACTTTAAGGCAAGATCTGGCAACCCTGAGCGAGAAAGTGGATAATACAAACGGCGCTCAGGTACTGCGTCACCCCACTTGCTGCTTATCATTTTCTCCCGGGAAGTCGCCCAGTGAACACGTGTCGCACTCGTTTCCTGAGTCTATTTTTGTATCACGATCTTTTTATTTACAAATGCAGAGCAATATAATGCTTGCTGCGTCTTGCAGTGCCGCGCGCTGGTTTTTTTTAACTTTGATGAAATACATTGCCCCGGTTGTGAGAAGGGCCACGTATGACTGACTGTTGAGTGAGTTCTTTGCCAAACGTCAACAGGTATGGCTCGTAAGTGCGTGGCCAGTGCAGATAACTTCTGTTCTGTTTGTGGAGAGGTGACTTTTGCGTCACAGAAGCGTGCCATAACCCCCATCATCAGGAAATACTATAATTTTGCCTTTGACTGGAAGGATGGGGACCAGAACAAGAGTTGGGCCCCGCACATGTGCTGTAATGCTTGAATGGTTGAAAGGGAAAAAGCGATTGATGCCAAGAAACAGTGGATCTTAAGCTAACCTCATATACTAAAAGCTATGCTCTCGGTACACTATGGTGGATAGATAACTTAACTTTCTGAAACCTCCAGACTCATTTTCCATGGAGTCGGAGGAAGAACAGAATGACAAAATTTGTGCAACTTGTGAGGCATCAACATCAAGTGATCGTGATTTCGCACTGCTAAACCACACAATATCATGCTGAATGTCTTTACACGAGCTCGTCAGTGATGGTCTCAGAGTAAGGCAGAAGTATTGGCATCAAGACTGCAACAGTGGAATCTCCCTGAGGAAAATGTGACAACGTCTATGTTTCGCTCTATTCCTTGCACAAAGGAATACAAAGGAATCCAAACAGCATCATACCATTGGGCCCTTTCGAGGCTGATTGTGACGGAAGATATCAGAAACTCAGGGAATAGTGTGGTGAAAGTTAGAAGGTATACAAACGGTTCACAGGAAATAACCTGCAAATTGTCATTATCACTATGAATGTGCAAGTAGTGAAAGTCGAGGACTTAAAACCAAGTATTTATCAAGTCTGTTCTGAAACATATCCATAGTACTGCTTTCAACCACTCTACATGGCAAATCGTTCCATATGTTAACAATCCTGTTGAAGAAAAAGTATTTTCCTCATTCGAAGTAAATCGTTTGCCCACGAGTTTCTTTCTATCTATTACTATGAGTAAAATCAGACAAATCAAGTCTCAGATACCTTGATAGATCAAGATTATCAGAGCCTTTGATCATTTTGAATACTTGTGTTAGATCACCATTTTAACTTCTCTTCTTTAACCTAAGTAGGTTCAAGTCGTGTACTTTTTCTCGTGGGTTTTTTTTTTTCCTGTCCGGGAATCATCCCGATAGCTCGACGCTGTACTCTCTCTATTTTGTCTATATCTATTATCACGTAAGGAGACCAAATCTGAACACAATACTCAAGCTGTGGACGAACTTATGACTTGTATAGAAAACGAATGAGTTTCTGGACTTAAATTCGAAGGCTTTGTCTATGAAACCACAAAATTTGTCGCTCTTTCTATTGCTTCCGTGCAGCTCTTACGTGGTTTTAGTTTGGAAGATATTGTTAAATCCAAATGTTTTTCCTCATCTACCTTTTGTAGTTCAGTAGAATTCATATTGTAGCCTGCTTTTTCATTATTGCTACCAATATGTAAAACTTTGCACCCTTCAATTTTGAAATCTATTTGCCATTTATGACCCCAGTTCATCAGTGTGTCTTTGTCGGTTTGAAGCTGTCGACGGTCAAGTTCATTTGTAGATTTATTTCCCAGCTTTGTATTATCGTCGAATTCTGATATCTTGCAGTGCAGCCCATTATCATTATCATTAACATATGTATATATATATATATATATATATATATATATATATATATATATATATATATATATATATATATATATCCCTGGGGATAGGGGAGAAAGAATACTTCCCACGTATTCCCTGCGTGTCGTAGAAGGCGACTAAAAGGGGAGGGAGCGGGGGGCTGGAAATCTTCCCCTCTCGTTTTTTTTTTTTTTTTTTTTTTTTTTTCAAAACAAGGAACAGAGAAGGGGGCCAGGTGAGGATATTCCCTCCAAGGCCCAGTCCTCTGTTCTTAACGCTACCTCGCTAACGCGGGAAATGGCGAATAGTTTGAAAGAAAAGATATATATATATATATATATATATATCATTTTCCCTAACCCTCTCACTTTGCACACCACCTCGACCCAAACACCCTATATCTGCCACTCTGTCATCAGACACATTCAACAAACCTTCAAAATACTCATTCCATCTCCTTCTCACATCACCACTACTTGTTATCACCTCCCCATTTACGCCCTTCACTGAAGTTCCCATTTGCTCCCTTGTCTTACGCACCCTATTTACCTCCTTCCAGAACATCTTTTTATTCTCCCTAAACAGAGAAGAGGTAGTAAAAGCTTTGCGGAAGATGAAAGCCGGCAAGGCAGCAGGTTTGGATGGTATTGCAGTGGAATTTATTAAAAAAGGGGGTGACTGTATTGTTGACTGGTTGGTAAGGTTATTTAATGTATGTATGACTCATGGTGAGGTGCCTGAGGATTGGCGGAATGCGTGCATAGTGCCATTGTACAAAGGCAAAGGGGATAAGAGTGAGTGCTCAAATTACAGAGGTATAAGTTTGTTGAGTATTCCTGGTAAATTATATGGGAGGGTATTGATTGAGAGGGTGAAGGCATGTACAGAGCATCAGATTGGGGAAGAGCAGTGTGGTTTCAGAAGTGGTAGAGGATGTGTGGATCAGGTGTTTGCTTTGAAGAATGTGAGAAATACTTAGAAAAGCAAATGGATTTGTATGTAGCATTTATGGATCTGGAGAAGGCATATGATAGAGTTGATAGAGATGCTCTGTGGAAGGTATTAAGAATATATGGTGTGGGAGGCAAGTTGTTAGAAGCAGTGAAAAGTTTTTATCGAGGATGTAAGGCATGTGTACGTGTAGGAAGAGAGGAAAGTGATTGGTTCTCAGTGAATGTAGGTTTGCGGCAGGGGTGTGTGATGTCTCCATGGTTGTTTAATTTGTTTATGGATGGGGTTGTTAGGGAGGTAAATGCAAGAGTCTTGGAAAGAGGGGCAAGTATGAAGTCTGTTGGGGATGAGAGAGCTTGGGAAGTGAGTCAGTTGTTGTTCGCTGATGATACAGCGCTGGTGGCGGATTCATGTAAGAAACTGCAGAAGCTGGTGACGGAGTTTGGTAAAGTGTGTGGAAGAAGAAAGTTAAGAGTAAATGTGAATAAGAGCAAGGTTATTAGGTACAGTAGGGTTGAGGGTCAAGTCAATTGGGAGGTGAGTTTGAATGGTGAAAAACTGGAGGAAGTGAAGTGTTTTAGATATCTGGGAGTGGATCTGTCAGCGGATGGAACCATGGAAGCGGAAGTGGATCATAGGGTGGGGGAGGGGGCGAAAATTTTGGGAGCCTTGAAAAATGTGTGGAAGTCGAGAACATTATCCCGGAAAGCAAAAATGGGTATGTTTGAAGGAATAGTAGTTCCAACAATGTTGTATGGTTGCGAGGCGTGGGCTATGGATAGAGTTGTGCGCAGGAGGATGGATGTGCTGGAAATGAGATGTTTGAGGACAATGTGTGGTGTGAGGTGGTTTGATCGAGTAAGTAACGTAAGGGTAAGAGAGATGTGTGGAAATAAAAAGAGCGTGGTTGAGAGAGCAGAAGAGGGTGTTTTGAAATGGTTTGGGCACATGGAGAGAATGAGTGAGGAAAGATTGACCAAGAGGATATATGTGTCGGAGGTGGAGGGAACGAGGAGAAGAGGGAGACCAAATTGGAGGTGGAAAGATGGAGTGAAAAGGATTTTGTGTGATCGGGGCCTGAACATGCAGGAGGGTGAAAGGAGGGCAAGGAATAGAGTGAATTGGAGCGATGTGGTATACAGGGGTTGACGTGCTGTCAGTGGATTGAATCAAGGCATGTGAAGCGTCCGGGGTAAACCATGGAAAGCTGTGTAGGTATGTATATTTGCGTGTGTGGACGTGTGTATGTACATGTGTATGGGGGGGGTTGGGCCATTTCTTTCGTCTGTTTCCTTGCGCTACCTCGCAAACGCGGGAGACAGCGACAAAGTAAAAAAAAAAAAAAAATATATATATATATATATATATATATATATATATATATATATATATATATATATATGAGAAGGAGAAACGGTCTCTAGACTGATCCTTGAAACACTCCACTTGTTACGTCTAACCGTTCTGAGGTTTGACCATTAATCACTGCTCTTTGTTTAAGGAAGGTTAACCAATTTCCTATCCATTGAAATACAGCCCATCAGTGCCATGTAACTTAATTTTTGCTGGTAATCTTTGATGTGGAACCTTATCGAAAGATTTTTGAAGGTCTAGATAGCTAACATCACACTGCTGCACTTTCGTCGTAAATGTTGGTTGTATAAATGAAACCGAGCAGATTTGTCAGACATGTTGGTCTCCTGAATGGTTTACAATTCTATCTCGAATGATGGTTTCCGGAAGGTTTTCAACTAAGACGTTAAGCTAATACGACGATAATTTCAGGGCAGTGACTTGAATATAACCATTTTTGAATACTGGAGTTACATTGGCAAATTTCCATTCATCTGGAACTTCCCTTGTAGCAAGTGACTTATTGAAAAGGGCAGTCAAGGGCTTAACTGTCTCTTTCATTGTTCTCGGGTCGAACTTATTTTTCAGCAACATACGCCTTAAACTGACTTTTACTTTGTCATACAACTCTCTTACTTGCTCTAAGCAAATTTCCATACCTCGCTCTATCATGTTAGTTATAGGATTCCTTGAGTATCTTCTGAGCTACATTCGTAAACAACATGCATTTTTTCATTTCACCTTTCCAACACCTTGGTTTTGCAATAGAAATGTTCCATCTGCTGCTTTGAAGGTTTTTCTGAAACTTTTCTAAGCTACATTTATGTCACTTTCATTCACTATCATATCAGATTTGCCTGTCATAAGCAATGCAAAGATCATTAAAATTTGCACGTTTAAAATCGGGTATGTTTTCGTGACTGTCATTTTGACCAATATTACATGCAGTGTTGGTAGCGGCCTCAAAAGTAATTTTTCGTTGATCACTTGTACCAAACTATTCTCCAAATTCAACACTATTAACGAGACCACCAGTTTTAGTAGGAACTATATCTGATATATTCTCGTCGTGAGGAGGTTTCTCAACGAACTAAGATGGAAGGTAGCCTCATCACCTGCAATGATGCTGATGGCCTGATGGCAACCATCATGACCTTGACGAGTTGAGGCCGTTCATAGACTCGTCATGGTTGAGTCTAAAAGCTGTTCTGCTACATGATGGCAACGTTTTGTTCTCAGTCCAATCGGTCATGCAGTCCATATGAATGAAACACATAACATGAAGCAACTTTTGAACGGTATAAACTACAAGAAATATCGATGGCAGCTTTGCGGCGATTTGAAGATTGTTGCTATCTTGCTTGAACTGCAGTGCATCACGGTTACACGAAGTTTTGCTATGTCCAGTATGAATGGGACGGTTAAGTAAAGATTTCATATCATAACATGAGGGACTGGGCTTCCCGACAGTCCCTGGAAACATGAACAAACAACGCACAGCACCTACCCCCATTGAAATCCATCAAGATTTTGCTACCACCTCTACTCATCAAACTAGGACTCATGAAGAACTTTATCAAGGATATGGATAGAAATGGTCCAGTGCTTAAATACCTCTGTGGAAATTTCCTAAAGCTCAGTGAGGCGAAAATTAAGCAGGGTGTTTCGTCGGTCTACAGATCCACGAGATGTTCAAAGACGAGCAGTTCGACCACATCCTTGATGGTGATGAGCAGACAGCGTGGAATGCTTTCTAACTGGTAACAATCAACTTTATAGGAAGTATCAAGGCTGGCAACTACAAGGAACTTGTAGAAAACATTCTGTCATTGTTTCGGAAAATGGGTTGTAATGTGTCTTTTAAGATATTTTTTTTCCATTATCTCAATTATTTTCAGGCCAACTGCGGCACAACGGGCAATGAGCACGACAAATGTTTCCAAGACATCATGGCGTTAGAGAAACAGTACCAAGGAAGTTAGAGTTCAGCGACGGGAGCGTCCCACTGCTTGACGGTAATAAGAAATACTTCAGGAATTGTATGCATACAAACGACAGGTGAGGAGGCGGTGTTTGTAGTTGCGGTAGCCCAGTAACTAGTGTCGCCTGTAGGAAATGCATTACAAGTAAAACATGAGATTTTGAATTGTTCTTCGGAACCGTATCCAATCGAGCGTCTTCGTGGTCATTATCGTGTTCAGCTTCTCAAAATCCATTATAGAAAACATTTCATCTCCGAAATATAAAACAAATCAAAATTCTTTATTAGTGTTATCTTTACTGATACTATAGTCAGTACCAAGTTTTCCTCTTTAATGTCTGGGTATATTACAGGATTAATTCATTGTTAGGAAATAAAATAAACTCTTGAAATTCCATCTAGGTTTAAGTGGAGGGTCTTCTTGCGTCAATCTAGCAGGTACTGGCAATTAAATATTTTTTCCTCATTGACTGAAATAACTGTAGTGTATTAACACCTGTCATACCTTAGTATGTACGTTACTGAAGTCAAAAACTAAAACACTGCCATCTCTCTCTCTCTCTCTCTCTCTCTCTCTCTCTCTCTCTCTCTCTCTCTCTCTCTCTCTCTCTCTCTCTCTCTCTCTCTCTCTCTCTCTCTCTCTCTCTCTCTCTCTCTCTCTCTCTTCGCTGTCATTTTTGGGAATCCGCGATATCTTAAGAACTCTGCATTCATTATGCTCAACGAACGCAAAACACAGTCACATGCAGAACCAAATACCACTCTATCCACTGTTTAAACTATCAGGGAACTTCAGTACTGTGTCGTCAATCGGAATGCTGTTCATATGCAGCCACCCTGCAGCTTAGGTATATCATCAAGATAATACCCATAAATTCAGTAAGGAAGTTGTAACGAATCGTCCCACAACAATCTGCTTCGTTGCCAAGACTGTCCCTAGACAATAGGCTTCTCCTCCTACAGTTTAGACCGTCCCTAGACAACAAGTTTCTCATCAAGAAAGTTTGTAATCCATTTCAAACCACTGACAACAATAACAACTACTAAGTCCTTTCTATCTGGCACAAGGCACGTTAGTAGGAGGGCAGGATTCATCAGGTACATTCATAATCAAAATATAGGTTAAGAAGTTGTAGTGTAGATTAATGCAAGTTAAGGTCTTCCTTCAAGCCAGACCAGCGGCCCACAAACTAACGGTCAAATCGCTGAAGTTTAGCAATAACTCTCCGAGGAATGGGTACGACCATGACCAGCTGCTGCAAATCATCCCAATGTCCTACTCAGCGCCAATACATATTGCAATTCACCTTTGCAATCTGAGTCATCCATAGTCAGCCGAGGAACGAGAGAGGTGACTTGTCTCCTACAGAGAAATGTTATAATTCTATTAATGTTGTGCGGGTTATGAAGTGGAGTAATTCTAGCAGCAGCTAACCTTAATCACGATAACAATGTACAGGAAATATAAAAAAAACAATTACAGTATTAATGTATCGAAGAGGGGAAGCATACGAATTTCGAAAGAACACACACACACACACACACACACACACACACACACACACACACACACACACACACACACACACACGGATCCCCGTGGTGTAGCGGTTTGCGTTACTAACCGCCACCTCTGCGCAGGCCACCTAGGATTAAACCCGCACTCGTTCGAATCCTGGTCTCAGCAACCGATCCACAGACCACCCACCAGTTCATCCTTCTTTAGGGCTGATCGGCAGAGTGGGTATCTGGAATAAGCTAGGTGTGTGTGTGTGTGTGTGTGTGCTTTATACTAAAGAGTAAAGACAAGGTAAATCTACACAATATAAAAGAGATTGGGCAACACAAGGGTAAAGCCCTCTCCCCATGTTGTACTGGTTACCGTTGCTGGACATACATCATGCACGGGTCAACCGAGTTCGAATCCTAGGCGCACCAGTGGCGCCGCAGCCAACCAGCTGGCCGTTCACCTTTTCTCTGATTTGGTCGATATATGGATGCATAGTTTAGGCTAGTGTGTATGTGTGTGTGTGTGTGTGTGTGTGTGTGTGTGTGTGTGTGTGTGTGTGTGTGTGTGTGTGTATTATGAGAAGGTAGTTTTACACTCTTGTTGCCCCATCCTTTAGTAGAATAAATCAAACCTGAAATATGGATAAGACAAAATATCGTACCCACATTTCATGCCACAAGCATCTTTTGCGCAAGCCATCACTGCTTCCCTAAATACATCCCATTCCTCCCCCACTCCCCTTACCTCCTTTGTTCTCACCTTTTTCCATTCTGTCTCTCCTGGTACTTCCTCACACAAGTCTCCTTCACAAGCTCACTTACCCTCACCACTCTCTTCACCCCAACATTCTCTCTTCTTTTCTGAAAACCTCTACAAATCTTCTCCTTCGGTTAGACAAGATAATGATCAGACGTCCCTCCAGTTGCACCTCTCAGCACATTAACATCTAAAAGTCTCTCTTTCTCGCGCCTATCAATTAACACGAAATCCAATAACACTCTCTGGCCATCTCTCCTACTTACATACGTATACTTATGTATATCGCTCTTTTTAAACCAGGTATTCCCAATCACCAGTCCTTTTTCAGCACATAAATCTACAAGCTCTTCACCATTTCCATTTACAACACTGAACACTCCATGCATGCCAATTATTCCCTCAACTACCACATTACTCACCTTTGCATTCAAATCACACATCACTATAACCTGGTCTCGCGCATCAAAACCACTAACACACTCATTCAGCTGCTCTCAAAACACTTGCCTCTCATGATCTTTCTTCTCATGCCCAGGTGCATATGCACCAATAATCACCCATCTCTCTCTATCCATTTTCAGTTTTACCCATATCAATCAAGAGTTTACTTTCTTACACTCTATCACATACTCTCACCACTCCCGTTTCAGGAGTACTGCTACTCCTTCCCTTCGTCTTGTCCTCTCACTAACCCCTGACTTTACACTCAAGACATTCCCAAATCACTCTTCCCCTTTACCCTTGAGCTTCGTTTCACTCAGAGCCAAAACGTGCAGGTTCCTTTCCTCAAACATACCACCTATCTCTCCTTTTTTCTCATCTTTGTTACATCCACATACATTTAGACACCCCAATCTGAGCCTTCGAGGAGGATGAGCACTCCCCGCGTGACTCCTACTTCTGTTTCCCCTTTTCGAAAGTTAAAATACAAGGACGGGAAGGTTTCTAGCCCTCCGCTCCCGTCGCCTTCAGTCGCCTTCTACGAAACGTGAGGAATGCATGGGAAATGTTCTTTCTCCCCTATCCCTAGATATATATATATATATATATATATATATATATATATATATATATATATATATATATATATATATACATATATATATGCCTGGGGATAGGGGATTAAGAATACTTCCCACGTATTCCCTGCGTGTCGTAGAAGGCGACTAAAAGGGGAGGGAGCGGGGGGCTGGAAATCCTCCCCTCTCGTTTTTTTTTTAATTTTCCAAAAGAAGGAACAGAGAATTGGGCCAGGTGAGGGTATTCCCTCAAAGGCCCAGTCCTCTGTTCTTAATGCTACCTCGCTAACGCGGGAAATGGCGAATAGTTTAAAAGAAAAGAAAGAAAGAATATATATATATATATATATATATATATATATATATATATATATATATATATATATATATATATATATATATATATATTTTTTTTTTTTTTTTTTTTTTTTTTTGCTTTGTCGCTGTCTCCCGCGTTTGCGAGGTAGCGCAAGGAAACAGACGAAAGAAATGGCCCAACCCATCCCCATACACATGTATATACATACGTCCACACACGCAAATATACATACCTACACAGCTTTCCATGGTTTACCCAAGACGCTTCACATGCCTTGATTCAATCCACTGACAGCACGTCAACCCCGGTATACCACATCGCTCCAATTCACTCTATTCCTTGCCCTCCTTTCACCCTCCTGCATGTTCAGGCCCCGATCACACAAAATCTTTTTCACTCCATCTTTCCAACTCCAATTTGGTCTCCCTCTTCTCCTCGTTCCCTCCACCTCCGACACATATCCTCTTGGTCAATCTTTCCTCACTCATTCTCTCCATGTGCCCAAACCATTTCAAAACACCCTCTTCTGCTCTTTCAACCACGCTCTTTTTATTTCCACACATCTCTCTTACCCTTACGTTACTTACTCGATCAAACCACCTCACACCACACATTGTCCTCAAAAATCTCATTTCCAGCACATCTATCCTCCTGCGCATAACTCTATCCATAGCCCACGCCTCGCAACCATACAACATTGTTGGAAACACTATTCCTTCAAACATACCCATTTTTGCTTTCCGAGATAATGTTCTCGACTTCCACACATTCTTCAAGGCACCCAGAATTTTCGCCGCCTCCCCCACCCTATGATCCTATATATATATATATATATATATATATATATATATATATATATATATATATATATATATATATATATATATATATATATATATATATATATATATATATGTATATATATATATATATATATATATATATATATATATATATATATATATATATATATATATATATATATATATATATATATATATATATATATATTGAGGAAAGGGTAGACTCGGAATCCCAGCAGCGAGCTACGTGCACAATGGCGTTTGAATGTGTGATATTTGGATGGTATTTTCTTTCGCCCTAATCAGGAATGGTAGTCTGGGGGCGCCACGGTCGGCCCAGGGGTTTACACGACGGTAAACATCTTTGCTCCACACTGCCCAGACCCCCAGACCTGCCATGAAACATCTCCAACATCGCCAGACTCGACCTCTGGATCCCCAGTGCCTCACCATGGATAAGGCCCTCCTGTGTGCACCTGTGAGACACGAGTCGTGGAGGAGACGTTATGTTGTTGGCTGGAACTCCCGGAGCAGGAGCTGTACTGCCCGCCCATCACCATCCGGGTGGTCGACTGTCGCAGCTTCGGCCGCTTCACCTTAGTGGGGACGCACATCATCTTCAACCTGCACCGTTACATGTGGACCCCCAGTACCAAGAAGGACAAGGAGGCTGCAGCAGCCAGGAACTCCCTGCCGGGCCACCTGCATATATATATATATATATATATATATATATATATATATATATATATATATATATATATATATATATATATATATATATATATATATATATATATATATATATATATATATATATATATATATATATATATATATATATATATATATATATATATATATATATATATATATATATATATATATATATATATATATATATATATATATATATATATATATATATATATATATATGACAGAGTGGCAGATATAGGGTGTTTTGGTCGAGGTGGTGTGCAAAGTGAGAGGGTTAGGGAAAATGATTTGATAAACAGAGAAGTGGTAGTAAAAGCTTTGCGGAAGATGAAAGCCGGCAAGGCAGCAGGTTTGGATGGTATTGCAGTGGAATTTATTAAGAAAGGGGGTGACTGTATTGTTGACTGGTTGGTAAGGTTATTTAATGTATGTATGACTCATGGTGAGGTGCCTGAGGATTGGCGGAATGCGTGCATAGTGCCATTGTACAAAGGCAAAGGGGATAAGAGTGAGTGCTCAAATTACAGAGGTATAAGTTTGTTGAGTATTCCTGGTAAATTATATGGGAGGGTATTGATTGAGAGGGTGAAGGCATGTACAGAGCATCAGATTGGGGAAGAGCAGTGCGGTTTCAGAAGTGGTAGAGGATGTGTGGATCAGGTGTTTGCTTTGAAGAATGTATGTGAGAAATACTTAGAAAAGCAAATGGATTTGTATGTAGCATTTATGGATCTGGAGAAGGCATATGATAGAGTTGATAGAGATGCTCTGTGGAAGGTATTAAGAATATATGGTGTGGGAGGCAAGTTGTTAGAAGCAGTGAAAAGTTTTTATCGAGGATGTAAGGCATGTGTACGTGTAGGAAGAGAGGAAAGTGATTGGTTCTCAGTGAATGTAGGTTTGCGGCAGGGGTGTGTGATGTCTCCATGGTTGTTTAATTTGTTTATGGATGGGGTTGTAAAGGAGGTAAATGCAAGAGTCCTGGAAAGAGGGGCAAGTATGAAGTCTGTTGGGGATGAGAGAGCTTGGGAAGTGAGTCAATTGTTGTTCGCTGATGATACAGCGCTGGTGGCTGATTCATGTGAGAAACTGCAGAAGCTGGTGACTGAGTTTGGTAAAGTGTGTGGAAGAAGAAAGTTGAGAGTAAATGTGAATAAGAGCAAGGTTATTAGGTACAGTAGGGGTGAGGGTCAAGTCAATTGGGAGGTGAGTTTGAATGGAGAAAAACTGGAGGAAGTGAAGTGTTTTAGATATCTGGGAGTGGATCTGTCAGCGGATGGAACCATGGAAGCGGAAGTGGATCATAGGGTGGGGGAGGGGGCGAAAATTTTGGGAGCCTTGAAAAATGTGTGGAAGTCGAGAACATTATCTCGGAAAGCAAAAATGGGTATGTTTGAGGGAATAGTGGTTCCAACAATGCTGTATGGTTGCGAGGCGTGGGCTATGGATAGAGATGTGCGCAGGAGGATGGATGTGCTGGAAATGAGATGTTTGAGGACAATGTGTGGTGTGAGGTGGTTTGATCGAGTAAGTAACGTAAGGGTAAGAGAGATGTGTGGAAATAAAAAGAGCGTGGTCGAGAGAGCAGAAGAGGGTGTTTTGAAATGGTTTGGGCACATGGAGAGAATGAGTGAGGAGAGATTGACCAAGAGGATATATGTGTCGGAGGTGGAGGGAACGAGGAGAAGAGGGAGACCAAATTGGAGGTGGAAAGATGGAGTGAAAAAGATTTTGTGTGATCGGGGCCTGAACATGCAGGAGGGTGAAAGGAGGGCAAGAAATAGAGTGAATTGGAGTCATGTGGTATACAGGGGTTGACGTGCTGTCAGTGGATTGAAGCAAGGCATGTGAAGCGTCTGGGGTAAACCATGGAAAGCTGTGTAGGTATGTATATTTGCGTGTCTGGACGTGTGTATGTACATGTGTATGGGGGGGGGGGGGTTGGGCCATTTCTTTCGTCTGTTTCCTTGCGCTACCTCGCAAACGCGGGAGACAGCGACAAAGTATAAAAAAAAAAAAAAAAAAAAAAAAAATATATATATATATATATATATATATATATATATATATATATATATATATATATATATATATATATATATATATATATATATATATGTATATATATATATATATATATATATATATATATATATATACATATATATATATATATATATATATATATATATGTATATATATATATATATATATATATATATATATATATATATATATATATATATATATACATACATATATCTTTTTTTTTTTATACTTTGTCGCTGTTTCCCGCGTTTGCGAGGTAGCGCAAGGAAACAGACGAAAGAAATGGCCCAACCCCCCCCCCCCCATACACATGTATATACATACGTCCACACACGCAAATATACATACCTACACAGCTTTCCATGGTTTACCCCAGACGCTTCACATGCCTTGATTCAATCCACTGACAGCACGTCAGCCCCGGTATACCACATCGCTCCAATTCACTCTGCTCCTTGCCCTCCCCTCACCCTCCTGCATGTTCAGGCCCCGATCACACAAAATCTCTTTCACTCCATCTCTCCACCTCCAATTTGGTCTCCCTCTTCTCCCCGTTCCCTCCACCTCCGACACATATATCCTCTTGGTCAATCTTTCCTCACTCATCCTCTCCATGTGCCCAAACCACTTCAAAACACCCTCTTCTGCTCTCTCAACCACGCTCTTTTTATTTCCACACATCTCTCTTACCCTTACGTTACTCACTCGATCAAACCACCTCACACCACACATTGTCCTCAAACATCTCATTTCCAGCACATCCATCCTCCTGCGCACAACTCTATCCATAGCCCACGCCTCGCAACCATACAACATTGTTGGAACCACTATTCCTTCAAACATACCCATTTTTGCTTTCCGAGATAATGTTCTCGACTTCCACACATTCTTCAAGGCCCCCAGAATTTTCGCCCCCTCCCCCACCCTATGATCCACTTCCGCTTCCATGGTTCCATTCGCTGCCAGATCCACTCCCAGATATCTAAAACACTTCACTTCCTCCAGTTTTTCTCCATTCAAACTCACCTCCCAATTGACTTGACCCTCAACCCTCATTATATATATATATATATATATATATATATATATATATATATATAATGGATGAAGGTTCCTGGTACTACCTCGCTAACACGGGAAACAGTGAAGAAGTTGATATAAAAAGAAAAGACCATTGAGAATAATGTTAAATTGTTTTCAAGTGTACCAGAATGACAATTTTTTCATGCTCGATTACTGTTTCCTGCATTGTCGGGGGTATCACCACAAACAGACCAAGAGAAGCCCCGTCAGTTTGTATCCTTTC
This sequence comes from Panulirus ornatus, assembly GCF_036320965.1. Classification (NCBI taxonomy): domain Eukaryota; kingdom Metazoa; phylum Arthropoda; class Malacostraca; order Decapoda; family Palinuridae; genus Panulirus; species Panulirus ornatus. The sequence goes on along the minus strand of NC_092242.1, from coordinate 42,879,772 downwards.
TCTAGCAGTCATGTATAATCAATTCACTGAAAACACAGTTCGCTATCCACAACCAGGCCCTACAGAACTTCCCATGGTAAATGATTTTTTATATTGAATTTTGTTTCTATAAGTTGAAGAGCCAAGAGAATCCAAAACAGCAAAGAGTAAGGCTTAAGAATGTATTAATGGTGACTGCCATATAGCTGTGCAGCATTGCAAGTATAACCTGTGGAGAAAGGTACAGCATGGTGCAACCAATAACATGTAGTTAGAACATGTGTGTTTTTAGAATTATATGAAGCAAATGAAAATGACAGGACAGACAAGGACAGACTTAAATGATACATTTGGGAGAAAGAATACTTCCCACGTATTCCCTGCGTGTCGTAGAGGGCGACTAAAACGACTTGGCGCGTCGTCTGAGGGACGGTCGTCATGGGCGAACGCACAGCACCAAGAATGAATTGTACAGCAAGGTATGACCTTCTACGATGTCACTGACGGCCGCACTGATGCCAAGGGATCCCATAGGATGAGGAAATGTCCCAGTTGCCAACGGAACTACCTTGGCCCACCAGTGATGCTACTACGTTTGTGAATCAAGAACCATTGCAACACAAACCTCGCCAGGTGGTAGAGTGTCCCGCAGTGTATCGAGACAGACTTCCCCAGAACTTTTTTTAAAGGGGAAGTAAATGTTTATAGTTATGTTACTGGAGTGATAGTTTTCATACATGGTGCTTTGACAAGAAAATAGTGAAATTGAAAAAAATGTAGCTTAGACATTGAAGCTTATTGATACAGTGGTTAAATTGATGAGAACTACTATTGACGTTTGTGTAAATAAATCAAACATTTCCTTTTTTCCATAGCCAGAGGTTGAACCATTATGTGACATTCATTTTTTTCATTTCATTTCAAGCTAGAAGTTTCAGTTTTCTAAATTGTTTCTTACATTTTTCACATGTATATATATGTATGTGTGTGTGTGTGTGTATGTGTGCGTGTGTGTGTGTATGTGTGTGTATGTGTATATATATATATATATATATATATATATATATATATATATATATATATATATATTATCCCTGGGGATAGGGGTGAAAGAATACTTCCCACGCATTCCTCGCGTGTCGTAGAAAGCGACTACAGGGGACGGGAGCGGGGGGGCCAGAAATCCTCCCCTCATTGTATTTTTTTTTTTTAACTTTCTAAAATGGGAAACAGAAGAAGGAGTCACGCGGGGAGTGCTCATCCTCCTCGAAGGCTCAGATTGGGGTGCCTAAATGTGTGTGGATGTAACCAAGATGTGAAAAAAGGAGAGATAGGTAGTATGCTTGAGGAAAGGAACCAGGATGTTTTGGCTCTGAGTGAAACGAAGCTCAAGGGTAAAGGGGAAGAGTGGTTTGGGAATGTCTTGGGAGTAAAGTCAGGGGTTAGTGAGAGGACAGGAGCAAGGGAAGGAGTAGCAGTACTCCTGAAACAGGAGTTGTGGAAGTATGTGATAGAATGTAAGAAAGTAAATTCTCGATTAATATAGGTAAAACTGAAAGTTGATGGAGAGAGATGGGTGATTATTGGTGCATATGCACCTGGGCATGAGAAGAAAGATCATGAGAGGCAAGTGTTTTGGGAGCAGCTGAATGAGTGTGTTAGTGGTTTTGATGCACGAGACCGGGTTATAGTGTTGGGTGATTTGAATGCAAAGGTGAGTAATGTGGCAGTTGAGGGAATAATTGGTATACATGGGGTGTTCAGTGTTGTAAATGGAAATGGTGAAGAGCTTGTAGATTTATGTGCTGAAAAAGGACTGATGATTGGGAATACCTGGTTTAAAAAGCGAGATATACATAAGTATACTTATGTAAGTAGGAGAGATGGCCAGAGAGCGTTATTGGATTACGTGTTAATTGACAGGCGCGCGAAAGAGAGAATTTTGGATGTTAATGTGCTGAGAGGTGCAACTGGAGGGATGTCTGATCATTATCTTGTGGAGGCTAAGGTGAAGATTTGTATGGGTTTCCAGAAAAGAAGAGTGAATGTTGGGGTGAAGAGGGTGGTGAGAGTAAGTGAGCTTGGGAAGGAGACTTGTGTGAGGAAGTACCAGGAGAGACTGAATACAGAATGGAAAAAGGTGAGAACAATGGAAGTAAGGGGAGTGGGGGAGGAATGGGATGTATTTAGGGAATCAGTGATGGATTGCGCAAAAGATGCTTGTGGCATGAAAAGAGTGTGAGGTGGGTTGATTAGAAAGGGTAGTGAGTGGTGGGATGAAAAAGTAAGGGTATTAGTGAAAGAGAAGAGAGAGGCATTTGAACGATTTTTGCAGGGAAAAAATTAAATTGAGTGGGAGACGTATAAAAGAAAGAGACAGGAGGTCAAGAGAAAGGTGCAAGAGGTGAAAAAAAGGGCAAATGAGACTTGGGGTGAGAGAGTATCATTAAATTTTAGGGAGAATAAAAAGATGTTCTGGAAGGAGGTAAATAAAGTGCGTAAGATAAGGGAGCAAATGGTAACTTCAGTGAAGGGCGCAAATGGGGAGGTGATAACAAGTAGTGGTGATGTGAGAAGGAGATGGAGTGAGTATTTTGAAGGTTTGTTGAATGTGTTTGATGATAGAGTGGCAGATATAGGGTGTTTTGGTCGAGGTGGTGTGCAAAGTGCGAGGGTTGGGGAAAATGATTTGGTAAACAGAGAAGAGGTAGTAAAAGCTTTGCGGAAGATGAAAGCCGGCAAGCATCAGGTTTGGATGGTATTGCAGTGGAATTTATTAAAAGGGGGGGTGACTGTATTGTTGACTGGTTGGTAAGGTTATTTAATGTATGTATGACTCATGGTGAGGTGCCTGAGGATTGGCGGAATGCGTGCATAGCGCCATTGTACAAAGGCAAAGGGGATAAGAGTGAGTGCTCAAATTACAGAGGTATAAGTTTGTTGAGTATTCCTGGCAAATTGTATGGGAGGGTATTGATTGAGAGGGTGAAGGCATGTACAGAGCATCGGATTGGGGAAGAGCAGTGTGGTTTCAGAAGTGGTAGAGGATGTGTTGATCAGGTGTTTGCTTTGAAGAATGTATGTGAGAAATACTTAGAAAAGCAAATAGATTTGTATGTAGCATTTATGGATCTGGAGAAGGCATATGATAGAGTTGATGGAGATGCTCTGTGGAAGGTATTAAGAATATATTGTCTGGGAGGCAAGTTGTTAGAAGAAGTGAAAAGTTTTTATCGAGGATGTAAGGCATGTGTACGTGTAGGAAGAGAGGAAAGTGATTGGTTCTCAGTGAATGTAGGTTTGCGCCAGGGGTGTGTGATGTCTCCATGGTTGTTTAATTTGTTTATGGATGGGGTTGTTAGGGAGGTGAATGCAAGAGTTTTGGAAAGAGGGGCAAGGATGAAGTCTGTTGGGGATGAGAGAGCTTGGGAAGTGAGTCATTTGTTGTTCGCTGATGATACAGCGCTGGTGGCTGATTCATGTGAGAAACTGCAGAAGCTGGTGACTGAGTTTGGTAAAGTGTGTGAAAGAAGAAAGTTAAGAGTAAATGTGAATAAGAGCAAGGTTATTAGGTACAGTAGGGTTGAGGGTCAAGTCAATTGGGAGGTGAGTTTGAATGGAGAAAAACTGGAGGAAGTGAAGTGTTTTAGATATCTGGGAGTGGATCTGGCAGCGGATGGAAACATGGAAGCGGAAGTGGATCATAGGGTGGGGGAGGGGGCGAAAATTCTGGGAGCCTTGAAGAATGTGTGGAAGTCGAGAACATTGTCTCGGAAAGCAAAAATGGGTATGTTTGAAGGAATAGTGGTTCCAACAATGTTGTATGGTTGCGAGGCGTGGACTATGGATAGAGTTGTGCGCAGGAGGATGGATGTGCTGGAAATGAGATGTTTGAGGACAATGTGTGGTGTGAGGTGGGTTGATCGAGTAAGTAACGTAAGGGTAAGAGAGATGTGTGGAAATAAAAAGAGCGTGGTTGAGAGAGCAGAAGAGGGTGTTTTGAAATGGTTTGGTCACATGGAGAGAATGAGTGAGGAAAGATTGACCAAGAGGATATATGTGTCGGAGGTGGAGGGAACGAGGAAAAGAGGGAGACCAAATTGGAGGTGGAAAGATGGAGTGAAAAAGATTTTGTGTGATCGGGGCCTGAACATGCAGGAGGGTGAAAGGAGGGCAAGGAATAGAGTGAATTGGAGCGATGTGGTATACCGGGGTTGACGTGCTGTCAGTGGATTGAATCAAGGCATGTGAAGCGTCTGGGGTAAACCATGGAAAGCTGTGTAGGTATGTATATTTGCGTGTGTGGACGTATGTATATACATGTGTATGAGGGTGGGTTGGGCCATTTCTTTTGTCTGTTTCCTTGCGCTACCTCGCAAACGCGGGAGACAGCGACAAAGCAAAAAAAAAAAAAAAAAAAAAATATATATATATATATATATATATATATATATATATATATATATATATATATATATATATATATATATATATATATATATATATATATATACAAATATATATACAAATATATATAAATATATATACAAATATATTTATATATATATATATATATATATATATATATATATATATATATATATATATATATATATATATATATATATATATATATATATATATATATATATATATATATATATCCCTGGGGATAGGGGAGCAAGAATACTTCCCACGTATTCCCTGCGTGTCGTAGAAGGCGACTAAAAGGGGAGGGAGCGGGGGCCTGGAAATCCTCCCCTCTCGTTTTTTTTTAAATTTTCCAAAAGAAGGAACAGAGAATTGGGCCAGGTGAGGGTAGTCCCTCAAAGGCTCAGTCCTCTGTTCTTAACGCTACCTCGCTAATGCGGGAAATGGCGAATAGTTTGAAAGAAAAAGAATATATATATATATATATATATATATATATATATATATATATATATATATATATATATATATATATATATATATATATAAAAATATATATATATAAATATATATACATATATATATATATATATATATATATATATATATATATATATATATATATATATATATATATATATATATATATATATATATATATATATATATATATTTTCTGTTTTTCTTTCAAACTATTCGCCATTTACCGCATTAGCGAGGTAGCGTTAAGAACAGAGGACTGGGCCTTGAGGGAATACCCTCACCTGGCCCAATTCTCCCTGGGGATAGGGGAGAAAGAACACTTCCCATGCAGCAGGTTTGGATGGTATTGCAGTGGAATTTATTAAAAAAGTGGTTGACTGTATTATTGACTGGTTGGTAAGGTTATTTATTGTATGTATGACTCATGGTGAGGTGCCTGAGGACTGGCGGAATGCGTGCATAGTGCCATTGTACAAAGGCAAAGGGGATAAGAGTGAGTGCTCAAATTACAGAGGTATAAGTTTGTTGAGTATTCCTGGTAAATTATATGGGAGGGTATTGATTGAGAGGGTAAAGGCATGTACTGAGCATCAGATTGGGGAAGAGCAGTGTGGTTTCAGAAGTGGGAGAGGATGTGTGGATCAGGTGTTTGCTTTGAAGAATGTATGTGAGAAATACTTAGAAAAGCAAATGGATTTGTATGTAGCATTTATGGATCTGGAGAAGGCATATGATAAAGTTGATAGAGATGCTCTGTGGAAGGTATTAAGAATATATTGTGTGGGAGGCAAGTTGTTAGAAGCAGTGAAAAGTTTTTATCGAGGATGTAAGGCATGTGTACGTGTAGGAAGAGAGGAAAGTGATTGGTTCTAAGTGAATGTAGGTTTGCGGCAGGGGTGTGTGATGTCTCCATGGTTGTTTAATTTGTTTATGGATGGGGTTGTTAGGGAGGTGAATGCAAGAGTTTTGGAAAGAGGGGCAAGTATGAAGTCTGATGGGGATGAGAGAGCTTGGGAAGTGAGTCAGTTGCTGTTCGCTGATGATACAGCGCTGGTGGCTGATTCATGTGAGAAACTGCAGAAGCTGGTGACTGAGTTTGGTAAAGTGTGTGAAAGAAGAAAGTTAAGAGTAAATTTGAAGAAGAGCAAGGTTATTAGGTACAGTAGGGTTATGGGTCAAGTCAATTGAGAGGTGAGTTTGAATGGAGAAAAACTGGAGGAAGTAAAGTGTTTTAGATATCTGGGAGTGGATCTGGCAGTGGATGGAACCATGGAAGCGGAAGTGGATCATAGGGTGGGGGAGGGGGCGAAAATTCTGGGAGCCTTGAAGAATGTGTGGAAGTCGAGAACATTATCTCGGAAAGCAAAAATGGGTATGTTTGAAAGAATAGTGGTTCCAACAGTGTTGTATGGTTGCGAGGCGTGGGCTATGGATAGAGTTGTGCGCAAGAGGATGGATGTGCTGGAAATGAGATGTTTGAGAACAATGTGTGGTGTGAGGTGGTTTGATCGAGTAAGTAACGTAAGGGTAAGAGAGATGTGTGGAAATAAAAAGAGCGTGGTTGAGAGAGCAGAAGAGGGTGTTTTGAAATGGTTTGGGCACATGGAGAGAATGAGTGAGGAAAGATTGACCAAGAGGATATATGTGTCGGAGGTGGAGGGATCGAGGCGAAGCGGGAGACCAAATTGGAGGTGGAAAGATGGAGTGAAAAAGATTTTGTGTGGTCGTGGCCTGAACATGCAGGAGGGTGAAAGGAGGGCAAGGAATAGAGTGAATTGGATCGATGTGATATACCGGGGTTGACGTGCTGTCAGTGGATTGAATCAGGGCATATTAAGCGTCTGGGGTAAACCATGGAAAGCTGTGTAGGTATGTATATTTGCGTGTGTGGACGTATGTATATACATGTGTATGGGGGTGGGTTGGGCCATTTCTTTCGTCTGTTTCCTTGCGCTACCTCGCAAACGCGGGAGACAGCGACAAAGCAAAAGAAAAAAAAAAATATATATATATATATATATATATATATATATATATATATATATATATATATATATATATATATATATATATATATATATATATATACAGACACACAGAAACACACACACACACATACACACACATACACACTTTGTTTCCGGAAAAGACACCTTTTTTTATTGTTTATAATTTTCCTGTGTAATTGTGTAATAGCCGATGATGAGGCCAAGGAGATCTGACTCCTACTGCTGCACCTTAGCGGGGGTTGACTCATGACGAGGAAGAGGTAATGGCTTCCATTATTGTAGTTGGGGAGGTTTTGATTCCCACTGTTGAAGCCAAGGTAGTGGATACTCCCTCTGCTGAAATCGAGAAGGTGCTAGTTCCACTTTTTAAGCCTAGGAAATTGTGATTCCTACTGTTGAAACCTAGAGGGTGGTGTTTTCACTGCTGAATGCGTAGAGATGGTGACTCCTGCCGCTGAAGCCGAGGAGGTAGTGGCTGTCACCGATGAGCTCGAGGAGGTGTCGACTCCCACCGCTGAGGACGAGTAGATGGTGACTCCCACTATTGAAGCCCTGGTTGTGCTGTTTCCAATTGCTAAAGATAAGCAGGTAGTGACACCCACTGTTGAGAACAAGGAGATTGTGAATTACTCTGTTAAAGCCGACGAAGTACTCACTCCCACTACTTAAAAGGAGGTGATAACTCTCCCTCTTGCAGCCGACGAATCGGTGACTCTAACCGCAGAGGTCAAGGAAGTGGTAACTCCCACTGCTGAGGTCAAGGAGGTTGTGATTTCCACTGCTGTGATCGAAGACCTGGTGATTCCCACTGTAGAGGTCAAGTAGGAGGTGATTCCCACTGCTGAGGTAGAGGAGGTGGTCGCTCCCACGACTAAAGTTGAGGAGGTGGTGACCCTCATCGATGAAGGCCAGGAAGCAGTACCTTCTGCCCCTGAAGTTGAGGAGGTGACCCCTGCTGCTAGGGTCACGGTGAAGGCTTTTATTGCTGAGGCCGAAGAACTGATAGTAACTCCGATGAAAGTGAAGTGGTGATGACTCCCACTGCTGAAGGAATGCTGCTGAAACCGAAGAGAATCTGACTCCCACTGCTGAGACCGAGAAGGATGTAACTCCCAATTAGGAGGTCGGGAAGCTGGTGACTCCACTATTGAAACCGAAGTGGATGTAACTCCCACTTCCTGCCACAGGAGGATGAAGAGACATCAACCCTACAACAAGTTCTGGCGGAGACTGAGGAAGTCTCCGCTACTAATTCCAAGCCATCAAGGATCCCAGTTTTCTTTATAGCCGCAACAATTGTTGGTTTGATCAAACGACTACGATGAGGGCATCCGGTGGCCCAGGACTGGATCACTTATTCTTTGAATCATTTATTCAGGTTTACTACAACGGTTGATTCTTTTAGCGAGGATATCCTGTTGGAATAAATCGGAGAGAGACGCAGGTTTGGAAAGATTTCAGTTATTCATTTTCTTTAGGAATCTGGTGAAAGAAAGGTGTGCAGATCTATACCACCGTAAAAGATTAGACTGTGTCTGTTCTTTTTACCCTTTTTTTTTCATTTACTCCATCAATTATTATTTTCTTACTTTTTATAATCATAATTGCATTTGTACTTTAGGATTATCAGTTCGCTTCGAAAGAAACCCCTGACTATCAGTTGAAATATTTTCCTTTTATTCATGTGATATGCATTTATCTAACTATGGCACACAAGGTTTTACAATTCATAAAGTTGCTTCTCGCTCTTTTCCAAGGCAAAAACTTTTCATCCTAAAGGGTTTAATGTTTGCAAAGCAGATTATAAAAGAGGAGCCTCTGGCATAATGCGCTGCCCATCTCAGAGGAGCTCAAACAGTCGCCTTGATTCAAAGTGTTTTCCAACATGACTTTTCATTCTGTCTCTGGTTATTCAGTCAATAGCGATGATGCTCAGCTATCGTGCCTTCAAGTGACTTATTCTATGATGGTGGTTTGAACTAGAGATGAATCTGACGGTAAATTTAGACTGAAATCAACTTGGTGACACTTCTTTAGATGAGCCGTTCTGAAAAGAATAGATCATAAATTTCGTTCTAGGAAGATGAATATGTATTGAAGATAAGAGTGGAATGATAAGTTTGCAGTGAACATAAAGTTATAGTGGTGTTAAGGGTACGGCGAGGATGAGACGTAAGGGCCTCATCTTCAAGAAGACTGTGGTAGGGAGGATAATATCCTGTCAACTGACCATCCCAATTTCATGGATTAGTGCTTGAAGAATGAAAGATTCAACTTCATACGTCTCCTCAGTCAGATTGAGGTTTTGTAAGTGTCTATTGGCCAGTTCGAAGTTGCCTTACCGCCTCTCGCCTCGTGGAGAGACGCCTCCATGCTCATTTCACTCTGACCAATTCTATATCTATTAGCCAACTAAAAGTTGTTGGTTCTACTTTTAGGGGAATCAGACTTACAATACATTTACACGTATCTGCGAACCCTTTTATACCATTAGTCAACAGTTCCTTAAGCAACTGATAATTGTCATTAACTGAATACTACGTATCAACTGATTACCTTCCATTTTCTAATGAAAGAAATAAGGAAAAAAAATAAAGCAGATATCAATCAGGGCTCCGCAGGTGTTTGTCCATTTGACTCTAGAAATTAGCATATCATCGGAAGAGGAAAAGACTAAAGGAGGAAGAGGATTCCAAACTTTAGCTGTTCGACGGAAGAGGGAGGCATCATAACGGTGATTCCTCGAACAACTTACACTGTACAGAGAAATTGTGGGAAACAACAAATGTCATTGCTTAAAACAACTAACGAGCTAAGTTATCACTGATATTCTTCTAAGAATGATGACCTGGGAATAACATTGAGACAGGATTTGATTGGCATAACTTGAAGTGATAGTGAGTCCAGGGATTTTCATTGGAATCTATATTACATTTTCTTGCACTGGTTTCCGTTTCAAAGTGGCCCTGTCTGAAGTTAGGGTAACGATTCTCGACGATAGAGTTATGTCAGGAACCGAGTATGCTGATTTGATGGCTCTAATCTGTAAATATAGGGAATCTGAAAATCCTGGCATAGCTGTTGGTAATCAAAATCACAGAAATCCACCAGGATCTAAGAAGCCTAATTATTTCCTTGCCAGCCTTTCAGACTCAGACATTTAAATGTCACCATAATTACTAGCTCTACAACAGTACTCTGTCATCAATGGTAAGCAAGCAAGACACTAAGATTATCTGTTCATTAACATTTGCACCACTCCGTCCATCTCCATATACTTCTCGAGCTAGATTTTTAACGTCTTGAGAAATCCTGTTCCGGCACGAAGGCAATTACTCACAAACACTGCTAGTCTGGAAGTTTAAGTCTACAGAAAGTTGCTGTGCCAAACCAATCAAAGACGGGAATACTCGTGGAAATACTCCCCGAAGTAAGTTTTGCATCCTCGTTGACAGCAAATATCAGATCATATCTATGAACCAAAGGGGAACAACTTATTACATTTGGTATTGTCAATCCCTTGTAGTGTTTGAAGGTGAATGTAACTGGGATATGATTCAGGCTTTTGTATATGTGGCATTAATGGACCCATCCTCAAGGCAAGGATTTATAAAACCAAGTAAAGACACGAGATGAAAATAAACTAAGTCTGCAGGGCAATTGTAACAGGTTACGTGACAACCTTTGAAAATATTAGGGAAGACGGCTGTCAAGTTGCAAAATCTGGAGGTAAAATATGTCACGGCCAATCGTGTAAAATTTCATGGCGATTTGTTGCTGTTTCCCCTCTATGCAATATCACAAGATCGAGTGTAAGACTTGAAAGAACGTATAGCTGTATAAGAAAGATTAGTTCCCATGCTGTAACATAGAATATTGTCAAGAACTAAGTTGCCCCACTAATTCTTCTGGTGTCGATAATACCTATTTGAGGCCGCACCCATTAATTCAAATGAGTGTTAAATGGCATCTAGCATTTAGGTGTGAGGTATCCATCATCCTAAAAAGTACTCCTTCCTGGGTAATGTCGGTGCAATGAGCCAATGCTGTGTCATTTGTCACATTTTTGCTGTGTTTGCTTCATTACACGTAAGTCAATAGCACTCAGTAAAACCACTCCTTCTCTGTCTGTGAAACAAGATTTAACAAAACATTATACACAAAATTTCTCACTCTCCTCTCCAGGTTTTCCTTCATCTGATCACACACACACACACACACACACACACAAATAAAAGAACAGTATCTTCTTCTTTGGTGCCTATTCGGAAAGGCACCATTGTTCAGGGTGGCCTGGATGCTCCCCAAAGTTCCATTGGCCAAAATCAAACGATTTGGAACTGGGGCCTGTGACCTTCGGCACTCAGCTCCCGGATCTGGCTCTTTCCCAATTAATTTTTTCAACATCTGTTGTCTTGACTTTTCATTCTGTAGAACACCGTCTGCCCATATCATCTCTTGATCTCACTGAAACCCAACTGTCCAAGGTAGCCTCACCTCGACAGTATCAACTCTCTAACTTCAATGTTTACCATAGTTTTCTCTCCAAGAGTGGCTTTTCACTTTACTGAAATATTAGAGCTTCCTTTGCTCGTCTTATGGACATAATCTTAATACCATCTTTCTCAAAATTTCTCTAGCTTCTATAACTTTGCTGTTCATCTTACATACCCCTCTATGCCATACTTCTAACCATGTGTAGCTCATCATCTGAGTTCCTGCCACAAAGCATTGCTCTTCTTACAGTTACGTACTTAAATCCTTTATGCAGTGAATTCAAATGTACATCACAAGGATTGGCTGCAAGCTGAAGCCTTCCCTTTTCCCTCCCTCCCCGCATGAGTTCCCTATCGTCATGGCTACACTTTCACCAAATTTGATTTCTTCTTTACCTCAGAAACCGCCTCACTAGTTATTATACCTTCCCTCTTAGAAACCTCCGAACAGTGTTACTTCTGGCACCTCTTATTGGGCACACCAACTATCGAAATGCCAGCGTGGGCATCTTGGGAGAGCTTTGTGATCATCCCTAAGCGCAATCTTTACTGGACGGGTATGGCTTCACCGGCTGGGTTGCCTCATGTTGTGCTGAATGCATGGCAGAGGTTACCTTCCTTGGGTTGGTGTCTTACATAAACTCATCTCTTCCCCTGAAACCCACTCCGAAATTACTGCAAAACTCCTCCTCACAAAGATAAACACATCTTCAAAGAAAAATGTGGAAAGTGACTGACTTGATTTCTTCTAGCATGCAATCACTTTGGTCGCCAACCAGAAGCATTTACAATAACTGTCATTCGGCCTTTGCTCTTCTCTTCTGACGTGATCTCCAACTGTTCAAGTCGCTGTTTTTGGTACAATTTCCTTTGATTAAACTTTGGATGAATCTGCTACTAATCCTCCAACTCTACCACTTCGAACTTAATCTAAAACCTCGCATATATTTTCTCGACACCAATCCTTGAAGTATGCCTTGCTGCAGTCCATTCCTAGGAAAGGACACCGTTCTATTGTAGTAGTCGCTGATGCAACGAATTCACGTTCCTATCCTACCAAGATTGGTGTTCTGAAGGATTCCTTTCTTTTTTACTCCCAATTAATGATCTCTCTTTTACTTCTACTGCTATTTACTTTTAAGCTAATGATTCCACTTTACATACTTCAGCTCACTTTCACTGCCTCCTTTTACTACTTTTGTTTCGCGTACTAGACATATTTCCTTTTTCACTCCATACTTCTGCGGAATTTTAGACTGGGGTAACAGTAACCTAGTTAAATCTAATGATGCTAAGATGCAATATCTGCCTGTACCTTTATCTGAGTCATTTGTTTCCTTCTGCTCAGTATCAAAACTCTAGAATTCAATCCTGTAATACGCTAACACGTTGGGCGTAGCCATATTCTCTATTTTGTCTTGGAAACCCTATCATAATCAACATTGCAAAGTGTGCTTCCCAAAAGTTCTTCCCAGAGCACTCGCTTCTCTTCCGCACTCTTTTCACTACCTGGAACATACGTATTGACAATTATCCACCTGTAGTAATGTACTTTCAATTTCATACCCATCAGTGTGAATCTCACTTGTTTACACTTTTTAACACATTTCTAAAATTCTTCCTTCAGCAGACATGCCATCTTATCCCATACTATCGCCCTCACATGAACTCCAGAGTACCCATTGGTCATTCCAAAACTATTCTTTCCTCTTACCCTTTACCTTAGTTTGAATCAGAGAAATAACATCCAAACTTACTATCTATCTCCTTATTCTGGTTACATCCACACATATTCAGACACCCCAGCCTGATCCCTCAAGCAGGATGAGCACTTCACGTTCCTGTGTTAAAAACTGACATGCGAAGCGCAGAGTCTTAATCTCCCGCTTCAGCCCCTTTTTGTCCCTTTCTATTACACGGTGGTAATTGGGTTGTATTTTTTTCTCCCCTATATCGAGAATTATCAGCGTATGTATGGCAAAAAGTGCGGTGCCTAAGGACTGACGGAATGTATGTATAGTTAAATTGTAGAAAAGTAAGGGGAGCAAAGTGAATACTCGGGTTACAGAGATATGATTCCATCAAATATATCTCTAGTTGTATGGGAGAGTGATAACTGAGAGTATGGTGACATAATCACATCATCAGACTGAAAGCAGCAATATCGCTTTAGGAGTGGCAGATGACATGTGGACTAGATGCTTGCTCTGTAGAATTTGTACGAGAAACAGATGGGAAGAGAGAGGGATTGCAGGGGGCATTTATGGTTCTGGAGAAAGCGTGTGTTGATGTTGAAAGAGACCTTAGGGAAGGTGCTACGGACGTATTATGAGGCATGAAAGCCACTAGAAGAGTAAGCATGTGTGCGAGTAAGAGGAGAAGAGGTTGAATTATTCCAGGTAAAGAGGTGTCAAGGTTTTGTAAGGTCACAATGGATATTTTATCTGTTTATAAATGAGATGGTGAGGAAGGCAAATGCAAGAGTCTTGGAGAGAGGTGTGGGTCTACTGCATTCTGGGGACGAAAGCAAGTTTTTGGATGGGAGCCAGTTGCTGTGTGAAGATAAAACGGCTCTGGCGGCGAACTCGGATGAGAAGCTGGAAGAGTTAGAATGTGAGCTGTGTGAGGAGTGTGAACGAAGTTGAGGCTATGAGGATTGACATGGGGTAAGACTGGTTCGTTTCAGAGCGAGTTCAAATTGGGAGAACCTAGAGGAAAAGGAGTGCTTTAGATACCTGGGATTAGACTTAGCAGCTGAAGTGATCTCTTAGTAGTCTGTACTTTTGTTTCAAATAGAAGCAATAATTGTATAACTGATCTTTTCTAGATCTTCTTCTCCTTTTTGTGATTTTTTCAGTTTCTCAGTCTTTGATAAATTCTTGTGCCTAGAACTGATGAGTGCATAACAACTCTGGTCTGACCAAGACGCTGTAGAGTAATAGTAGGTTCGGGCCTACCGTGTCCTCATATGCTCGCTCCTGCTGAGTGCTGGTGTACCTTTGATCAGCAAGCCACTGACCTTTGTACGCGAGCTTGCACTGCTTATACGCTTCGAAAACAGCAAACCTTTTTTGTGTGTGGAATGATATTTCTTAACGGCATAACCACACACGCTTGCCACATATTTTTCATATCTCTTTTATTCCTTGCACAATCTTCCTGCTTAACATTAACATATTTCCCTAAAATATATCATCCTAACAGCTAACAATATATATTCTGCCAAGGAGATCGATGACCTATTACGAATTTTGTATGCGGGTTAGTCATCGCACGTATAGTAATTTCCTGGGCAAACTTGTAGAAAGATGACAGGCAAAACGATTTCTAAGAGCAAAATATGGTAAATCCTTTTTCCCCTAAAATGTATCATTCCACCAACAACTAATTTCTATCTTACTAAGGAACTGATGAACAGCTGTGTATGGAGGTTAGTCATCCTGCCACTGGCAACTTCCTCGGTGAGTTTACAAACAGAAGACAGGATTTCTTTTATATTTCTTATTGTCTTAAATTTCATAGTATTCCTGATAATAAAATCTGAATGAAGAGAAAGTGAAAAATATTGGCGTAACATTATGACCTCTTGGTGACAATATAGCGTCAAAATAACCACAGGCAACATATCATATTCGTCGTTAAACGAGCCTTCACTACAACATAAAACGCCACACACGTCTTCATTGAATTCCATTTGATATTATTCTGATTAGTTCATCAAGTTGACTGAACATTACTGAATCACAGATCATATTTCTTTTGTCTAAACTTTCCGGATTTCGAAACGTGAGTAGAATCTTGACTCTTTTTTTTGTGTTCTGTTTTAAGATCGCTCATATGTTCTGCAGAAGAATCAGTGCCGCTTAAACCCGGGCCTTCTGGTACACAGCTTGTCACACTGAGCCGTTGGCATGAGTCCTCCTAGACTATTACTCTGTTATTAAGATCTAGGCCAACTTTCGACCACTGTGATTTCACCAAATAAACCCTTTTTTGACACTTAATATATATATATATATATATATATATATATATATATATATATATATATATATATATATATATATATATATATATATATATATATATATTTTGCTTTGTCGCTGTTTCCCGCGTTAGCGAGGTAGCGCAAGCAAAACAGACGGAAGAATAGCCCAACCCGCCCACATACATATGTATATACATACACGTCCACACACGCAAATATACATACCTATACATCTCAATGTACCCATATATATATACATACACAGACATATACATATATACACATGTACATAATTCATACTGTCTGCCTTTATTTGTTCCCATCGCCACCTCGCCACACATGGAATAACAACCCCCTCCCCCGAAATGTGTGCGAGTTAGCGCTAGGAAAGACACCAAAGGCCCCATTCGTTCACACTCAGTCTCTAGCTGCCATGTAATAATGCACCGAAACCACAGCTCCCTTTCCACATCCAGGCCCCACGCACTTTCCATGGTTTACCCCAGACGCTTCACATGCCCTGGTTCAATCCATTGACAGCACGTCGACCCCGGTATACCACATCGTTCCAATTCACTCTATTCCTTGCACGCCTTTCACCCTCCTCCATGTTCAGGCCCCGATCACTCAAAATCTTGTTCACTCCATCTTTCCACCTCCAATTTGGTCTCCCACTTCACCTAGTTCCCACCACCTCTGAGACATATATCCTCTTAGTCAATCTTTCCTCTCTCATTCTCTCCATGTGACCAAACCATTTCAAAACACCCTCTTCTGGTCTCTCAACCGCACTCTTTTTTTTCCACACATCTCTCTCACCCTTACATTACTTACTCGATCAAACCGCCTCACACCACTTATTGTCCTCAAAAATCTCATTTGCAGCACATCCACCCTCCTGCGCACAACTCTATCCATAGCCCACGCCTCGCAACCATACAACATTGTTGGAACCACAATTCCTTCAAACATAACCATTTTTGCTTTCCGAGATAATGTTCTCGACTTCCACACATTCTTCAAGGCTCCCAGAATTCTCGCCCCCTCCCCCACCCTATGATTCACTTCCGCTTCAATGGTTCCATCCGCTGCCAGATCCACTCCCAGATTTCTAAAACACTTTACTTCCTCCAGTTTTTCTCCATTTAAACTTACCTCCCAATTGACTTGACCCTTAACCGTACTGTACCTAATAACCTTCCTCTTATTCACATTTACTCTCAACTTTCTTCTTTCAAACACTTTACCAAACTCAGTCATAAGCTTCTGCAGTTTCTTGCATGAATCAGCCACCAGCGCTGTATCATCAGCGAACAAAAAATGACTCACTTCCCAAGCTCTCTCATCCACAATAGACTGCATACTTGCCCCTCTTTCCAAAACTCTTGCATTTACCTCCCTAACAACACCATCCATAAACAAATTAAACAACCATCGAGACATCACACACCCCTGCCGCAAACCTACATTCACTGAGAACCAATCACTTTCCTCTCTTCCTACACGTACACATGCCTGACATCGTCGATAAAAACTTTTCACTGCTTCTAACAACTTTCCTCCCACACCATATATTCTTAAAACCTTCCACAGAGCATCTCTATCAACTCTATCATATGCCTTCTCCAGATCCATAAATGCTACATACAAATCCATTTGCTTTTCTAAGTATTTCTCACATACATTCTTCAAAGCAAACACCTGATCCACACATCCTCTACCACTGCTGAAACCACACTGCTCTTCCCCAATCTGATGATCTGTGCACGCCTTCGCCCTCTCAATCAATACCCTCCCATATAATTTACCAGGAATACTCAACAAACTTATACCTCTGTAATTTGAGCACTCACTCTTATCCCCTTTGCCTTTGTACAATGGCACTATGCAAGCATTCCGCTAACCTCAGGCACCTAACCATGAATTATACATACATTAAATAACCTTACCAACCAGTCAACAATAGAGTCACCCCCGTTTTTAATAGATACCACTGCAATACCATCCAAACCTGCTGCTTGCCGCTTTCATCTTCCGTAAAGCTTTTACTACCTCTTCTCTATTTACCAAATCATTTTCCCTAACCTCTCGCTTTGCACACCACCTCGACCAAAACACCCTATACCTGCCACTCTATCGTCAAACACATTCAACAAACCTTCAAAATACTCACTCCATCTCCTTCTCACATCACCACTACTTGTTATCACCTCCCCATTAGCCGCCCTTCACTGAAGTTCCCATTTGCTCCCTTGTCTTACGCACTTTATTTACCTCCTTCCAGAACATCTTTTCATTCTCCCTAAAATTTAATGATATTCTCTCACCCCAACTCTCTTTTGCCCTCTTTTTCACCTCTTGCACCTTTCTCTTGACCTCCTGTCTCTTTCTTTTATAAATCTCCCACTCATTTGCATTTTTTCCCTGCAAAAATCGTTCAAATGCTTCTCTCTTCTCTTTCACCAATAATCTTACTTCTTCATCCCACCACTCACTACCATTTCTAATCAACCCACCTCCCACGCTTCTCATGCCACAAGCATCTTTTGCGCAACCCAACACTGCTTCCCTAAATACATCCCATTCCTCCCCAACTCCCCTTACCTCCTTTGTTCTCACCTTTTTCCATTCTGTACTCAGTCTCTCCTGGTACTTCCTCACACAAGTCTCCTTCCCAAGCTCACTTACTCTCACCACTTTCTTCACCCCAACATTCTCTCTTCTTTTCTGAAAACCCCCACAAATCTTCACCTTAGCCTCCACAAGATAATGATCAGACATCCCTCCAGTTGCACCTCTCAGCACATTAACATCCAAAAGTCTCTCTTTTGTGCGTCTATTAATTAACACGTAATCCAATAACGCTCTCTGGCCATCTCTCCTACTTACATATGTACACTTACGTATATCTCGCTTTTTAAACCAGGTATTCCCAATCACCAGTCCTTTTTCAGCACATAAATCTACAAGCTCCTCACCATTTCCATTTACAACACTGAACGCTCCATGTGTACCAATTATTCCATCAACTGCCACATTACTCACCTTTGCATTCAAATCACCCATCACTATAACCCGATCTTGTGCATCAAAACCACTAACACACTCATTCAGCTGCTCCCAAAACACTTGCCTCTCATGATCTTTCTTCTCATTCCCAGGTGCATATGCACCAATAATCACCCATCTCTCTCCATCAACTTTCAGTTTTACCCATATCAATCTATAATTTACTTTCTTACACTCTATCACATACTCCCACAACTCCTGATTCAGGAGTAGTGCTACTCCTTCCCTTGCTCTTGTCCTCTCACTAACCCATAACTTTACTCCCAAGACATTCCCAAACCACTCTTCCCCTTTACCCTTGAGCTTCGTTTCACTCAGAGCCAAAACATCCAGGTTCCTTTCCTCAAACATACTACCTATCTCTCCTTTTTTCTCATCTTGGTTACATCCACACACATTTAGACACCCCAATCTGAGCCTTCGAGGAGGATGAGCACTCCTCAGGTGACTCCTTCTTCTGTTTCCCCTTTTAGAAAGTTAAAATGCAAGGAGGGGAGGGTTTCTGGCCCCCCACTCCCGTCCCCTTTAGTCGCCTTCTACGACACGTGAGGAATGCGTGGGAAGTATTTTCTCCCCTATCCCCAGGGATAATATATATATATATATATATATATATATATATATATATATATATATATATATATATATATATATATATATATATATATATATATATATATATATATATATATATATATATATATAAATATATATATAAATATATGTATATGTTTATGTATATGTTTTAGATATCTGGGAGTGGATCTGTCAGTGGATGGAACCATGGAAGCGGAAGTGGATCATAGGGTGGGGGAGGGGGCGAAAATTTTGGGAGCCTTGAAAAATGTGTGGAAGTCGAGAACATTATCTCGGAAAGCAAAAATGGGTATGTTTGAAGGAATAGTGGTTCCAACAATGTTGTATGGTTGCGAGGCGTGGGCTATGGATAGAGATGTGCACAGGAGGATGGATGTGCTGGAAATGAGATGTTTGAGGAAAATGTGTGGTGTGAGGTGGTTTGATCGAGTAAGTAACGTAAGGGTAAGAGAGATGTGTGGAAATAAAAAGAGCGTGGTTGAGAGAGCAGAAGAGGGTGTTTTGAAATGGTTTGGGCACATGGAGAGAATGAGTGAGGAAAGATTGACCAAGAGGATATATGTGTCGGAGGTGGAGGGAACGAGGAGAAGAGGGAGACCAAATTGGAGGTGGAAAGATGGAGTGAAAAAGATTTTGTGTGATCGGGGCCTGAACATGCAGGAGGGTGAAAGGAGGGCAAGGAATAGAGTGAATTGGAGCGATGTGGTATACAGGGGTTGACGTGCTGTCAGTGGATTGAATCAAGGCATGTGAAGCGTCTGGGGTAAACCATGGAAAGCTGTGTAGGTATGTATATTTGCGTGTGTGGACGTGTGTATGTACATGTGTATGGGGGGGGGGTTGGGCCATTTCTTTCGTCTGTTTCCTTGCGCTACCTCGCAAACGCGGGAGACAGCGACAAAGTATAAAAAAAAAAAAAAAAAAAAAAAAAAAAAAAAAAAATGTATATATATATATATATATATATATATATATATATATATATATATATATATATATATATATATATATATATATATATACATATATTTATATATATATATATATATATATATATATATATATATATATATATATATATATATATATATTATTATTATTATTATTATTATTATTATTATTATCATTTTGCTTTGTCGCTGTCTCCCGCGTTTGCGAGGTAGCGCAAGGAAACAGACGAAAGAAATGGCCCAACCCACCCCCATGCACATGTATATACATACACGTCCACACACGCAAATATACATACCTATACATCTCAATGTACACATATATATACACACACAGACACATACATATATACCCATGCACACAATTCACACTGTCTGCCCCTATTCATTCCCATCGCCACCTCGCCACGCATGGACTACCATCCCCCTCCCCCCTCATGTGTGCGAGGTAGCGCTAGGAAAAGACAACAAAGACCCCATTCGTTCACACTTAGTCTCTAGCTGTCATGCAATAATGCCCGAAACCACAGCTCCCTTTCCACATCCAGGCCCCACAAAACTTTCCATGGTTTACCCCAGACGCTTCACATGCCCTGATTCAATCCACTGACAGCAGGTCAACCCCGGTATTCCACATCGATCCAATTCTCTCTATTCCTTGCCCGCCTTTTACCCTCCTGCACGTTCAGGCCCCGATCACTTAAAATCTTTTTCACTCCATCTTTCCTCCTCCAATTTGGTCTCCCACTTCTCCTCGTTCCCTCCACTTCCGACACATATATCCTCTAAGTCATTTTTCCTCACTCATTCTCTCCATGTGCCCAGACGCTTCACATGCCCTGATTCAATCCATATATATATATATATATATATATATATATATATATATATATATATATATATATATATATATATATATATATATATATATATATATATATATATATAAATATATATATATATATATATATATATATATATATATATATATATATATATATATATATATATATATATATATATATATATATATATATATATATATGCCCTACTCTAACTAATAACCTTGCTCTTATTCATATTTACTCGCAGCTTTCTTCTTTCACACATTTTACCAAACTCAGTCACAAGCTTCTGCAGTCTCTCACCCAAATCAGCCACCAACGCTGTATCATCAGCTAAGAAAAAATGACTCACTTCCCAAGCTCTCTCATCCACAATAGACTGCATACTTGCCCCTCTTTCCAAAACTCTTGCATTTACCTCCCTAACAACACCATCCATAAACAAATTAAACAACCATCGAGACATCACACACCCCTGCCGCAAACCTACATTCACTGAGAACCAATCACTTTCCTCTCTTCCTACACGTACACATGCCTGACATCGTCGATAAAAACTTTTCACTGCTTCTAACAACTTTCCTCCCACACCATATATTCTTAAAACCTTCCACAGAGCATCTCTATCAACTCTATCATATGCCTTCTCCAGATCCATAAATGCTACATACAAATCCATTTGCTTTTCTAAGTATTTCTCACATACATTCTTCAAAGCAAACACCTGATCCACACATCCTCTACCACTGCTGAAACCACACTGCTCTTCCCCAATCTGATGATCTGTGCACGCCTTCGCCCTCTCAATCAATACCCTCCCATATAATTTACCAGGAATACTCAACAAACTTATACCTCTGTAATTTGAGCACTCACTCTTATCCCCTTTGCCTTTGTACAATGGCACTATGCAAGCATTCCGCTAACCTCAGGCACCTAACCATGAATTATACATACATTAAATAACCTTACCAACCAGTCAACAATAGAGTCACCCCCGTTTTTAATAGATACCACTGCAATACCATCCAAACCTGCTGCTTGCCGCTTTCATCTTCCGTAAAGCTTTTACTACCTCTTCTCTATTTACCAAATCATTTTCCCTAACCTCTCGCTTTGCACACCACCTCGACCAAAACACCCTATACCTGCCACTCTATCGTCAAACACATTCAACAAACCTTCAAAATACTCACTCCATCTCCTTCTCACATCACCACTACTTGTTATCACCTCCCCATTAGCCGCCCTTCACTGAAGTTCCCATTTGCTCCCTTGTCTTACGCACTTTATTTACCTCCTTCCAGAACATCTTTTCATTCTCCCTAAAATTTAATGATATTCTCTCACCCCAACTCTCTTTTGCCCTCTTTTTCACCTCTTGCACCTTTCTCTTGACCTCCTGTCTCTTTCTTTTATAAATCTCCCACTCATTTGCATTTTTTCCCTGCAAAAATCGTTCAAATGCTTCTCTCTTCTCTTTCACCAATAATCTTACTTCTTCATCCCACCACTCACTACCATTTCTAATCAACCCACCTCCCACGCTTCTCATGCCACAAGCATCTTTTGCGCAACCCAACACTGCTTCCCTAAATACATCCCATTCCTCCCCAACTCCCCTTACCTCCTTTGTTCTCACCTTTTTCCATTCTGTACTCAGTCTCTCCTGGTACTTCCTCACACAAGTCTCCTTCCCAAGCTCACTTACTCTCACCACTTTCTTCACCCCAACATTCTCTCTTCTTTTCTGAAAACCCCCACAAATCTTCACCTTAGCCTCCACAAGATAATGATCAGACATCCCTCCAGTTGCACCTCTCAGCACATTAACATCCAAAAGTCTCTCTTTTGTGCGTCTATTAATTAACACGTAATCCAATAACGCTCTCTGGCCATCTCTCCTACTTACATATGTACACTTACGTATATCTCGCTTTTTAAACCAGGTATTCCCAATCACCAGTCCTTTTTCAGCACATAAATCTACAAGCTCCTCACCATTTCCATTTACAACACTGAACGCTCCATGTGTACCAATTATTCCATCAACTGCCACATTACTCACCTTTGCATTCAAATCACCCATCACTATAACCCGATCTTGTGCATCAAAACCACTAACACACTCATTCAGCTGCTCCCAAAACACTTGCCTCTCATGATCTTTCTTCTCATTCCCAGGTGCATATGCACCAATAATCACCCATCTCTCTCCATCAACTTTCAGTTTTACCCATATCAATCTATAATTTACTTTCTTACACTCTATCACATACTCCCACAACTCCTGATTCAGGAGTAGTGCTACTCCTTCCCTTGCTCTTGTCCTCTCACTAACCCATAACTTTACTCCCAAGACATTCCCAAACCACTCTTCCCCTTTACCCTTGAGCTTCGTTTCACTCAGAGCCAAAACATCCAGGTTCCTTTCCTCAAACATACTACCTATCTCTCCTTTTTTCTCATCTTGGTTACATCCACACACATTTAGACACCCCAATCTGAGCCTTCGAGGAGGATGAGCACTCCTCAGGTGACTCCTTCTTCTGTTTCCCCTTTTAGAAAGTTAAAATGCAAGGAGGGGAGGGTTTCTGGCCCCCCACTCCCGTCCCCTTTAGTCGCCTTCTACGACACGTGAGGAATGCGTGGGAAGTATTTTCTCCCCTATCCCCAGGGATAATATATATATATATATATATATATATATATATATATATATATATATATATATATATATATATATATATATATATATATATATATATATATATATATATATATATATATATATATAAATATATATATAAATATATGTATATGTTTATGTATATGTTTTAGATATCTGGGAGTGGATCTGTCAGTGGATGGAACCATGGAAGCGGAAGTGGATCATAGGGTGGGGGAGGGGGCGAAAATTTTGGGAGCCTTGAAAAATGTGTGGAAGTCGAGAACATTATCTCGGAAAGCAAAAATGGGTATGTTTGAAGGAATAGTGGTTCCAACAATGTTGTATGGTTGCGAGGCGTGGGCTATGGATAGAGATGTGCACAGGAGGATGGATGTGCTGGAAATGAGATGTTTGAGGAAAATGTGTGGTGTGAGGTGGTTTGATCGAGTAAGTAACGTAAGGGTAAGAGAGATGTGTGGAAATAAAAAGAGCGTGGTTGAGAGAGCAGAAGAGGGTGTTTTGAAATGGTTTGGGCACATGGAGAGAATGAGTGAGGAAAGATTGACCAAGAGGATATATGTGTCGGAGGTGGAGGGAACGAGGAGAAGAGGGAGACCAAATTGGAGGTGGAAAGATGGAGTGAAAAAGATTTTGTGTGATCGGGGCCTGAACATGCAGGAGGGTGAAAGGAGGGCAAGGAATAGAGTGAATTGGAGCGATGTGGTATACAGGGGTTGACGTGCTGTCAGTGGATTGAATCAAGGCATGTGAAGCGTCTGGGGTAAACCATGGAAAGCTGTGTAGGTATGTATATTTGCGTGTGTGGACGTGTGTATGTACATGTGTATGGGGGGGGGGGTTGGGCCATTTCTTTCGTCTGTTTCCTTGCGCTACCTCGCAAACGCGGGAGACAGCGACAAAGTATAAAAAAAAAAAAAAAAAAAAAAAAAAAAAAAAAAAAATGTATATATATATATATATATATATATATATATATATATATATATATATATATATATATATATATATATATATATATATATATACATATATTTATATATATATATATATATATATATATATATATATATATATATATATATATATATATATATATATTATTATTATTATTATTATTATTATTATTATTATCATTTTGCTTTGTCGCTGTCTCCCGCGTTTGCGAGGTAGCGCAAGGAAACAGACGAAAGAAATGGCCCAACCCACCCCCATGCACATGTATATACATACACGTCCACACACGCAAATATACATACCTATACATCTCAATGTACACATATATATACACACACAGACACATACATATATACCCATGCACACAATTCACACTGTCTGCCCCTATTCATTCCCATCGCCACCTCGCCACGCATGGACTACCATCCCCCTCCCCCCTCATGTGTGCGAGGTAGCGCTAGGAAAAGACAACAAAGACCCCATTCGTTCACACTTAGTCTCTAGCTGTCATGCAATAATGCCCGAAACCACAGCTCCCTTTCCACATCCAGGCCCCACAAAACTTTCCATGGTTTACCCCAGACGCTTCACATGCCCTGATTCAATCCACTGACAGCAGGTCAACCCCGGTATTCCACATCGATCCAATTCTCTCTATTCCTTGCCCGCCTTTTACCCTCCTGCACGTTCAGGCCCCGATCACTTAAAATCTTTTTCACTCCATCTTTCCTCCTCCAATTTGGTCTCCCACTTCTCCTCGTTCCCTCCACTTCCGACACATATATCCTCTAAGTCATTTTTCCTCACTCATTCTCTCCATGTGCCCAGACGCTTCACATGCCCTGATTCAATCCATATATATATATATATATATATATATATATATATATATATATATATATATATATATATATATATATATATATATATATATATATATATATATATATATATATATATATATATAATATATATATATATATATATATATATATATATATATATATATATATATATATATATATATATATATATATATATATATATATATATATGCCCTACTCTAACTAATAACCTTGCTCTTATTCATATTTACTCGCAGCTTTCTTCTTTCACACATTTTACCAAACTCAGTCACAAGCTTCTGCAGTCTCTCACCCAAATCAGCCACCAACGCTGTATCATCAGCTAAGAACAACTGACACACTTCTCAACGTCTCTCATCCACAACAGACTGCATACTTGCCCCTCTTTCCAAAACTCTTGTATTCACCTCCATAACAACCCCATCCATAAACAAATTAAACAACCATGGAGACATCACACACCCCTGCCGCAAACCAACATTCTCTGAAAACCAGTCAATTTCCTATCTTCCTACACGTACGCATGCCTTACATCCTCGATAAAAACTTTTCACTACTTCTAACAACTTGTCTCCCACACCATAGATTGATAATAACTTCAAGAGAGCATCTCTATCAACTCTGTCAAATGCCTTATCCAGATCCATAATTGCTACATACAAATTCATTTGCTTTTCTAAGTATTTCTCACATACATTCTTCAAAGCAAACACCTCAGCCACACATCCTCTACCAATTCTGAAGCCACGCTACTCTTCCCCATTCTGATGCTCTGTACATGCCTTCACCCTCTCAATCAATTCCTTCCCATATAGTTTCCCAGGCATACTCAACAAAATTATACCTCTTTAATTTGAGCACTCTCTTTTATCTCCTTTGCCTTTGTACTGTGGCACTATACAGGCATTCCGCAAATTCTCAGGCACCTCACCATGAGTCATACATACATTAAATAACCTTACCAACCAGTGAACAATATAGTCACCCCCTTTTTTAATAAATTCCACTGCAACACCATCCAAACCCGCTGCCTTGCTGGCTTTCATCTTCCGCAAAGCTTTCGCTACCTCTTGTCTGTTTACCAAATCATTTTCCCTAACCCTCTCTCTTTGCACACCACCTCGACCAAAACACCCTATATCTTCCACTCTATCATCAAACACATTCATCAAACTTTCAAAATACTCACTCCATCTCCTCACATCACCACTACTCGGTATCACCTCCCATTAGCCCCCTTCACTAATGTTCCTATTTGTTCCCTTGTCTTACGCCCTATATATAACTCCTTCCAAAACATCTTTTAATTCTCCGTATAATTCAACGATACTCTATCACCACACTCTCATTTGCCCTCTTTTTCACCTCATGCAACTTTCTCTTGACCTGCTATCTCTTTCTTTTATACATCTCCCAGTCATTTGCATTATTTCCCTGCAAAATTCGTCCAAATGCCACACTCTTCTCTTTCAATAATACTCTTACTTCTTCATCCCACAACTCACTATCCTTTCTAATCTGCCCATCTCCCACGCTTCTAATGCCACAAGCATCTCTTGCGCAAGCCATCAGTGCTTCCCTAAATACATCCTATTCTTTCCCCACTCCCCTTACTTCCTTTGTTGTCACCTTTTTCCATTCTGTTTTCAGTCTCTCCTGGCACTTCCTCAAACAAGTCTCCTACCCAAGTTCACTTACTCTTGCCACTCTCTTCACCCCAAAATTCTCTTGTCTTTTCTGAAAACCTCTAGAAATCTTCACCTTCGCCTCCATAAGACAATGATCAGACATCCCTCCAGTTGCACCTCTCATCACATTAACAATCAAGATAACGTTCTCAACTTCCACACACTCTTCAACGCTCCCAGAACGCTCGCCCCCTCCCCCACCCTATGATCCACTTCGGCTTCCATGGTTCCATCCGCTGCCAGATCCACTCCCAGATATCTAAAACACTTCACTTCCTCCAGTTTTTCTCCATTCAAACATACCTCCCAATTGACTTGTCCCTCAACCCTACTGTACCTAATCTCATTTCCAGCACATCCTCCCTCCTCCGCACAACTCTATCTATAGCCCACGCCTCGCAAACATATTACATTGTTGGAACCACTATTCCTTCAAAAATACCCATTTTTGCTTTCCAAGATAATGTACTCGACTTCCACATATTTTTCAAAGCTCCCAGAACTTTCGCCCCCTCCCCCACCCTATGATTCACTTCCGATTTCATGGTTCCATCTGCTGCCAAATCCACTCCCAGATATCTAAAACACTTCACTTCCTCCATTTTTTCTCCATTCAAACTTACCTCCCAATTGACTTGTCCCTCAACCCTATTGTACCTAATAACCTTGCTCTTATTTACATTTACTCTCAGCTTTTTTCTTTCACACACCCTACCAAACTCAGTTACCAGCTTCTGCAGTTTCTCACATGAATCAGCCACCAGCGCTGTATCAGCAGCGAACAACAACGGACTCTCTTCCGAAGCTCTCTCATCCACAACAGACTGCATCCTTGCCCCTCTTTCCAAACCTTTTGCATTCACCTCCCTAACAACCCCATACATAAACAAATCAAACAACCATGGAGACATCACACACCCCTACCGTAAACCTCCAATCACTGAAAACCAATCACTTTCCTCTCTTCCTACACGTACACATGCCTTACATCCTTGGTAAGAACTTTTCACTGCCTCTAAAAACTTACCTCCCACACCATATATTCTCAATACCTTCCAGAGAGCATCTCTATCAACTCTATCAGATGCCTTCTCCATATCCATAAATGCTATATACAAATCCATTTGCTTTTCTAAGTATTTCTTGCATACATTCTTCAAATCAAACACCTGATCCACACATCATCTACCACTTCTGAAGCCACACTGCTCTTCCTCAATCTGATGCACTTTACATGCCTTCACACTAGCAATCAATACCCTCCCATACATACGCGAACTAAAAGATTCTTGGTGTCACATCAACAGGGGAAGACACAAGAGAGAAATGTAAGTCAGTTGATATACATCGAATAGACGAAGCTAGGACGCTATTTTGTAAACATGTGATTGTCCAAAACATACAACGAGCTTTCATAAACTTATCATTTTACAGATTTTATCAACAATAAAGTTATCTAATTTGTATAGACCATCACTAATATTAAGATTATAATTCTTTCTGTGTTTGATAATAGAAGATTTAATGATATTTCTCTTGGTGATAGAGTTAGAGTTAATAACTGAGATGGAGTTACTAAAGTCAATACAATGATCATAGTTTTTAACGTGATTAAACAAAGCATTTGATTTTTGTCACTTTCTTATACTATATTCATGTTGCTTAAATCTAACAGAAAGATCCTTACCATTCTGACCAACATAAAATTTATCACATTTTCCACAAGGCACTTTATAGATGCATCCAAGAGAATTTTCTGGTAAATTCCTGATTAAGATATTCTTTATAGTATTATTGTTGCTAAAGGCAACACTTACATTAAAGGATTTAAGCAACATGGGAAGCAAAGTGAAATCATTATCAAAAGGGAGAACTAAAACATTCTCGGTGTCAATGGGAGGTTTGGGCTCAATTCTATAAAATGATTTCTTTGCTAACTTAAGGAATTTATCAACGAAAGATCTAGGGTACTTTAACTTAGATCCAATCGAATATATCTTCTCAAACTCATCATAAATAAACTATGGACTGCAAATCCGTAATGCCCTAAGGAAAATAAAAATGATGATAATTCAACTCTGTCATGTTGAGATGAGTAATAATGAATATATGAGCATACATTGGTGGGTTTTGTGTATATGCTAAACTTAAACTTGTTTCCTTGTCTATGGATCATGCAATCTAAAAATGGTAACATACCATTATTTTCATTTTCTACAGTAAAGACTTTGTAATTTAGAAAAATACAGTAATTTAAGTAATGAAATTAGTATCTGTAAGGTTTTACTGTAAGCCACTTTGTCAAGACAAGTGGAAGCTAATTGCCCTAAAAGATTTATAAGAGCTATCAACACCTTAAAAAAAGACAAGAATATACATATCACTAAAGCAGATAAGCATAACTCTCTTGTGATTTTAGACAAAAGTAACTATTTATCTAAAACGAATGATCTTCTAAAAGTTGACACAACATATTCTAGACTTAGTAAAAACCAATTAGAAGCAGTGAATTCTCACTTCAATAAAGAAATGAACTTGTTGTTGAAAAGTAATATTTCTCTCATCAAAAGTTTGTCATTTTTGTCCCCTCCATTGACATATATGTATGTACTTATCAAAACACATATACAGAATTTTCCAGCAAGACCTATAGTGAATTCAATAGGCTCCATCATATATATATTATCAAAAAAGTTAGTTTCTTTGTTAAGCCCTTTACTGGGTAAGGTATCAAATTCTAACATCATGAATAATGTAGTCAACAAGCTCAATGTTAGTCAACAAGCTAAACAATACCAATGTTAATTTTGATTTTAAACTAGTTAGCTTTGATGTTTCCTCACTTTTCACTAAAGTTCCAGTTGAGGACACTTTAGAATATTTATTTCATGTCTGGGATGATATTCATTTATCTGTTTCAAAGTCTAATTTCATTGAACTGATAAAATATTGTATAAAAGACTGTATTTCAATTTAATGGATATTATTATGCTCAAAAATTTGGTATGGCAATGGGTAACCCTCTTTCATCTGTACTAAGCAATCTTTATATGGAATTTTTTGAAACAAAATTACTAAACGATATCTTACCTTCTAATGCAATTTGGTTTAGGTATGTAGATGATGTTCTTTGTGTTTGGCCAACAAATGAAAATTTACAAATATTTCTCCCCATACTTAACAATTTAGTACCTTCCATCAAATTTACTGTAGAAAATGAAAATAATGGTATGTTACCATTTTTAGATTGGATGATCCATAGACAAGGAAACAAGTTTAAGCTTAGCATACACAGAAAACCCACCAATGTATGCTCATATATCCATTATCACTCATCCCAACATGACAGAGTTAAATTATCATCATTTCAATCTATGTACCTTAGGGCATTACGTATCTGCAGTCCACAGTTTATTGATAATGAATTTGAGAAGTTATATTCTATTGGATCAAAGCTAAGGTACCCTAGATCTTTTATTGATAAATCCCTTAAGTTAGCAAAGAAATCATTTAATAGAGTTGAGCCCAAACCTCCCATTGACACCGAGAATCTTTTAGTTCTCCCTTTTAATAATAATTTCACTTTGCTTCCCATGTTGCTTAAATCCTTTAATGTAAATCTTACCTTTAGCAACAATAATACTATAAAGAATATCTTAATCAGGAACTCACCATAAAAATCTCTTGGATGCATCTATAAAGTGCCTTGTGGAAAATGTGATAAATTTATGCTGGTCAGACTGGTAAGAATCTTTCTGTTAGACTTAAGCAACATAAATATAGTATAAGAACGGGACAAGAATCAAATGCCTTGTTTAATCACGTTAAAAACTATGATCATTGTATTGACTGGAGCAACGCCATCTCAGTTATTAACTCTAACTCTGTTACCAAGGGAAATATCATTGAATCTTCTATTATTTAATACACAAAGAATTATAATCTTAATATTAGTGATGGTCTATACAAATTAGATAGCTTTATTGTTGATAAAATTTGTAAAATGATAAGTTTATGAACGCTCGTTGTATGTATTGGACAATCACATGTTTACCAAATAGCGTCCTAGCTTCGTCTATTCGATGTATAGTAATTGACTTACATTTCTCTCTTGTGTCTCCTCCTGTTGATGTGAACACCAAGAATCTTTTAGGTCGCCTTTTGATAATAATTTCCCTTTGCTTCCCATGTTGCTTAAATCTACTAATGTAAATGTTGCCTTTCGCAACAATACTACTATAAAGAATATCTTAAACAGGAATTCCCCAGAAAATTCTCTTGGATGCATCTATAAAGTGCCTTGTGGAAAATGTGATAAATTATATATTGGTCAGACTGGTAAGGATCTTTCTGTTAGACTTAAGCAACATAGATATAATATAAGAACGGGACAAGAATCAAATGCCTTGTTTGATCACGTTAAAAACTATGATCATTGTATTAACTGGAGTAACGTCATCTCAGTTATATAACTCTATTACGAAAAGAAATATCATTGAATCTTCTATTTTCAAATACACAAAGAATTATAATCTTAATATTTGTGATGGTCTATACAAGTTAGATAACTTTATTGTTGATAAAATTTATAAAATGATAAGTTTATGAACGCTCGTTGTATGTTTTGGACAATTACATGTTTACCAAACGGCGTCCTAGCTTCGTCGCTTCGATGTATTTCAAATGACTTATATTTCTCTCTTGTATCTCCCCTGATTATGTGATTCTTACACGAAAGTGCACTTGGGAACTTATCGTGTTTCATTTTTACGTGGACTCATAGGAATATCTTGATCACGCGCAGAATTGTGATCCTTTCCGACCAAGTGATTGGTTCTCAGTGAATGTAGGTTTGTGGCAGGGGTGTGTGATGTGTCCATGGTTGTTTAATTTGTTTATGGATGGGGTTGGTAGGGAGGTAAATGCAAGAGTTTTGGAAAGAGGGGCAAGTATGAAGTCTGTTGGGGATGAGAGAGCTTGGGAAGTGAGTCAGTTGTTGTTCGCTGATGATACAGCGCTGGTGGCTGATTCATGTGAGAAACTGCAGAAGCTGGTGACTGAGTTTGGTAAAGTGTGTGGAAGGAGAAAGTTAAGAGTAAATGTGAATAAGAGCAAGATTATTAGGTACAGTAGGGTTGAGGGTCAAGTCAATTGGGAGGTGAGTTTGAATGGAGAAAAACTGGAGGAAGTGAAGTGTTTTAGATATCTGGGAGTGGATCTGGCAGCGGATGGAACCATGGAAGCGGATGTGGATCATAGGGTGGGGGAGGGGTCGAAAATTCTGGGGGCCTTGAAGAATGTGTGGAAGTCGAGAACATTATCTCGGAAAGCAAAAATGGGTATGTTTGAAGGAATAGTGGTTCCAACAATGTTGTATGGTTGCGAGGCGTGGGCTATGGATAGAGTTGTGCGCAGGAGGATGGATGTGCTGGAAATGAGATGTTTGAGGACAATGTGTGGTGTGAGGTGGTTTGATCGAGTGAGTAACGTAAGGGTAAGAGAGATGTGTGGAAATAAAAAGAGCGTGGTTGAGAGAGCAGAAGAGGGTGTTTTGAAGTGGTTTGGGCACATGGAGAGAATGAGGGAGGAAAGATTGACCAAGAGGATATATGTGTCGGAGGTGGAGGGAACGAGGAGAAGAGGGAGACCAAATTGGAGGTGGAAAGATGGAGTGAAAAAGATTTTGTGTGATCGGGGCCTGAACATGCAGGAGGGTGAAAGGAGGGCAAGGAATAGAGTGAATTGGAGCGATGTGGTATACCGGGGTTGACGTGCTGTCAGTGGATTGAAGCAAGGCATGTGAAGCGTCTGGGGTAAACCATGGAAAGCTGTGTAGGTATGTATATTTGCGTGTGTGGACGTATGTATATACATGTGTATGGGGGGGGGTTGGGCCATTTCTTTCGTCTGTTTCCTTGCGCTACCTCGCAAACGCGGGAGACAGCGACAAAGTATAAAAAAAAAAATATATATATATATATATATATATATATATATATATATATATATATATATATATATATATATATATATATATATATGTATATATATTTATGTTTTGTCGCTGTCTCACACGTTTGCTAGGTAGCGCAAGGAAACAGACGAAATAAAATGGCCCAACCCACCCACATACACATGTACATACATACACGTCCACACACGCAAATATACATACCCATACATCTCAATGTACACACAGACATATACATATATACCCATGCACATACTTCATACTGTCTGCCTTTATTTATTCCCATCGCCACCTCACCACACCTGAAATAACATACCCTACCCCCTCATGTGTGCGATGTAGCGCTAGGAAAAGACAACAAAGGCCCCATTCGTTCACACTCAGTCTCTAGCTGTCATATAATAATGCCCAAAACCACAGCTCCCTTTCCACATCCAGGCCCCACAGAACTTTCCATGGTTTAACCAAATGCTTCATATGCCCTGATTCAATCGATTGAGAGTACGTCGATCCCGGTATACCACATCGATCCAATTAACTCTATTCCTTCCCGCCTTTCACTCTCCTGCATGTTCAGGTCGCGATCACTGAAAATCTTTTTCACTCCAATTTGGCCTTCGACTTCTCCTCGTTCCCTCCACCTCCGACACATATATCCTCTTGGTCAATCTTTCCTCACTCATTCTCTTCATGTGCCCAAACCATTTCAAAACACCCTCCTCTGCTCTTTCAACCACGCTCTTTTTATTTCCGCACATTTTTTCTTACCCTTTGAAATGGTTTGGGGACATGGAGAGATTGAGTGAGGAAAGATTGACCAAGAGGATATATGTGTCGGAGGTGGATGGAACGAGGAGAAATGGGAGACCAAATTCGAGGTGGAAAGATGGAGTGAAAAAGATTATGAGTGATCGGGGCCTGAACATGCAGGAGGGTGAAAGGCGGGCAAGGAATAGATTGAATTGGATAGATGTGGCATACCGGGGTTGACGTGTTGTCAGTGGATTGAATCAGGGCATGTGAAGCGTCTGGGGTAAACCATGGAAACTTGTGTGGGGCCTGGATGTGGAAAGGGAGCTGTGGTTTCGGGCATTATTGCATGACAGCTAGAGACTGAGTGTGAACGAATGGGGCCTTTGTTGTCTTTTCGTAGCGCTACCTCGCACTCATAAGGGGGTAGGGGGATGGTATTATATGTGTGGCGAAGTGGCGATGGGAATGAATAAAGGCAGACAGTGTGAATTGTGTGCATGGGTATATATGTATGTGTCTGTGTGTGTATATATATGTGTACATTGAGATGTATAGGTATGAATATTTGCATGTGTGGACGTGTATTTATATACATGTGTATATAAATACTCGATCAAAACACCTCACACCACATATGTGTATATAAATACTCGATCAAAACACCTCACACCACATATTGTCCTCAACCATCTCATTTCCAGCACATCCACCCTTCTGCGCACAACTCTATTCATAGCCCACGCCTCGCAACCATACAACATTGTTGGAACCACTATTCCTTCAAACATACCCATCTTTGTTTTCCAAGATAATGTTCTCGACTTCCAAACATTCTCCTTTCGCCTCCTCCCCCACCCTATGATTCACTTCCGCTTCCATGGCTCCATCCGCTGCCAGATACACTCCAACATATCTAAAACACTTTACTTCCACCATTTTTTTTCTCCATTGAAACCTATCTCCCAATTGACTTGACCATCAACCCTTTTACCTTGCGCTACCTGGCAAACACGAGAGACAGTTAGAAAGCAAAATAAATAATAAAAAGACACTAATACATATATATATATATATATATATATATATATATATATATATATATATATATATATTTTTTTTTTTTTTTATACCTCGTCGCTGTCTCCCGCGTTTGCGAGGTAGCGCAAGGAAACAGACGAAAGAAATGGCCCAACCCCCCCCCATACACATGTACATACACACGTCCACACACGCAAATATACATACCTACACAGCTTTCCATGGTTTACCCCGGACGCTTCACATGCCCTGATTCAATCCACTGACAGCACGTCAACCCTTTATACCACATCGCTCCAATTCACTCTATTCCTTACCCTCCTTTCACCCTCCTGCATGTTCAGGCCCCGATCACACAAAATCCTTTTCACTCCATCTTTCCACCTCCAATTTGGTCTCCCTCTTCTCCTCGTTCCCTCCACCTCCGACACATATATCCTCTTGGCCAATCTTTCCTCACTCATTCTCTCCATGTGCCCAAACCATTTCAAAACACTCTCTTCTGCTCTCTCAACCACGCTCTTTTTATTTCCACACATCTCTCTTACCCTTACGTTACTTACTCGATCAAACCACCTCACACCACACATTGTCCTCAAACATCTCATTTCCAGCACATCCATCCTACTGCGAACAATTCTATCCATAGCCCACGCCTCGCAACCATACAACATTGTTGGAAGCACTATTCCTTCAAACATACCCATTTTTGCTTTCCGGGATAATGTTCTCGACTTCCACACATTTTTCAAGGCTCCCAAAATTTTCGCCCCCTCCCCCACCCTATGATCCACTTCCGCTTCCATGGTTCCATCCGCTGACAGATCCACTCCCAGATATCTAAAACACTTCACTTCCTCCAGTTTTTCTCCATTCAAACTCACCTCCCAATTGACTTAACCCTCAACCCTACTGTACCTAATAACCTTGCTCTTATTCACATTTACTCTTAACTTTCTTCTTCCACACACTTTACCAAACTCCGTCACCAGCTTCTGCAGTTTCTCACATGAATCCGCCACCAGCGCTGTATCATCAGCGAACAACAGCTGACTCACTTCCCAAGCTCTCTCATCCCCAACAGACTTCATACTTGCCCCTCTTTCCAAGACTCTTGCATTTACCTCCCTAACAACCCCATCCATAAACAAATTAAACAACCATGGAGACATCACACACCCCTGCCGCAAACCTACATTCACTGAGAACCAATCACTTTCCTCTCTTCCTACACTTAAACATGCCTTACATCCTCGATAAAAACTTTTCACTGCTTCTAACAACTTGCCTCCCACACCATATATTCTTAATACCTTCCACAGAGCATTTCTATCAACTCTGTCATATGCCTTCTGCAGATCCATAAATGCTACATACAAATCCATTTGCTTTTCTAAGTATTTCTCACACACATTCTTCAAAGCAAACACCTGATCCACACATACTCTACCACTTCTGAAACCACACTGCTCTTCCCCAATCTGATGCTCTGTACATGCCTTCACCCTCTCAATCAATACCCTCCCATATAATTTACCAGGAATACTCAACAAACTTATACCTCTGTAATTTGAGCACTCACTCTTATCCCCTTTGCCTTTGTACAATGGCACTAAGCACGCATTTCGCCAATCCTCAGGCACCTCACCATGAGTCATACATACATTAAGTAACCTTACCAACCACTCAACAATACAGTCACCCCCTTTTTTAATGAATTCCACTGCAATACCATCCAAACCTGCTGCCTTGCCGGCTTTCATCTTCCGCAAAGCTTTTACTACCTCTTCTCTGTTTACCAAATCATTTTCCCTAACCCTCTCACTTTGCACACCACCTCGACAAAAACTCCCTATATCTGCCATTCTATCATCAAACACATTCAACAAACCTTCAAAATACTCACTCTATCTCCTTCTCACATCACCACTACTTGTTATCACCTCCCCATTTGCGCCGTTCACTGAAGTTCCCATTTGCTCCCTTGTCTTACGCACTTTATTTACCTCCTTCCAGAACATCTTTTTATTCTCCCTAAAATTTAATGATACTCTCTCACCCCAACTCTCATTTGCCCTTTTTTTCACCTCTTGCACCTTTCTCTTGACCTCCTGTCTCTTACAGAGGTATAAGTTTGTTGAGTATTCCTGGTAAATTATATGGAAGGGTATTGATTGAGAGGGTGAAGCCATGTACAGAGCATCAGATTGGGGAAGAGCAGTGTGGTTTCAGAAGTGGTAGAGGATGTGTGGATCAGGTGTTTGCTTTGAAGAATGTATGTGAGAAATACTTAGAAAAGCAAATGGATTTGTATGTAGCATTTATGGATCTGCAGAAGGCATATGACAGAGTTGATAGAGATGCTCTGTGGAAGGTATTAAGAATATATGGTATGGGAGGCAAGTTGTTAGAAGCAGTGAAAAGTTTTTATCGAGGATGTAAGGCATGTGTACGTGTAGGAAGAAAGGAAAGTGATTGGTTCTCAGTGAATGTAGGTTTGCGGCAGGGGTGTGTGATGTCTCCATGGTTGTTTAATTTGTTTATGGATGGGGTTGTTAGGGAGGTGAATGCAAGAGTTTTGGAAAGAGGGGCAAGTACGAAGTCTGTTGGGGATGAGAGAGCTTGGGAAGTGGGTCAGTTGTTCGCTGATGATACAGCGCTGGTGGCTGATTCATGTAAGAAACTGCAGAAACTAGTGACTGAGTTTGGTAAAGTATGTGAAAGAAGAAAGTTAAGAGTAAATGTGAATAAGAGCAAGGTTATTAGGTACAGTAGGGTTGAGGGTCAAATCAATTGGGAGGTGAGTTTCAATGGAAAAAAACTGGAGGAAGTAAAGTGTTTTAGATATCTGGGAGTGGATCTGGCAGCGGATGGAACCATGGAAGCGGAAGTGGATCATAGGATGGGGGAGGTTGCGAAAATTCTGGGAGCGTTGAAGAATGTGTGGAAGTCGAGAACATTATCTCGGAAAGCAAAAATGGGTATGTTTGAAGGAATAGTGGTTCCAACAATGTTGTATTGTTGCGAGGCGTGGGCTATGGATAGAGTGGTGCGCAGGAGGATGGATGAGCTGGAAATGAGATGTTTGAGGACAATGTGTGGTGTGAGATGGTTTGATCGAGTAAGTAACGTAAGGGTAAGAGAGACGTGTGGAAATAAAAAGAGCGTGGTTGAGAGAGCAGAAGAGGGT
Source organism: Panulirus ornatus (assembly GCF_036320965.1). Lineage (NCBI taxonomy): Eukaryota > Metazoa > Arthropoda > Malacostraca > Decapoda > Palinuridae > Panulirus > Panulirus ornatus. The sequence continues at coordinate 42,841,773 of NC_092242.1, read as the reverse complement.
GTTTTGAAATGGTTTGGGCACATGAAGAGAATGAGTGAGGAAAGATTGACCAAGAGGATATATGTGTCGGAGGTGGAGGGAACGAGGAGAAGAGGGAGACCAAATTGGAGGTGGAAAGATGGAGTGAAAAAGATTTTGTGTGATCGGGGCCTGAACATGCAGGAGGGTGAAAGGAGGGCAAGGAATAGAGTGAATATGATCGATGTGGTATACCGGGGTTGACGTGCTGTCAGTGGATTGATTCAGGGTATGTGAAGCGTCTGGGGTAAACCATGGAAAGCTGTGTAGGTATTATATTTGCGTGTGTGGACGTATGTATATACATGTGTATGGGGGTAGGTTGGGCCATTTCTTTCGTCTGTTTCTTTGCGCTACCTCGCAAACGCGGAATACAGCGACAAAGCTAAAAAAAAAGAAAAAAAAAAAAAAATATATATACAAATATATATATATATATATATATATATATATATATATATATATATATATATATATATATATATATATATATATATATATTCTTTTTTTTCTTTTTTTTGCTTTCTCGCTGTCTCCCGCGTTTGCGAGGTAGCGCAAGGAAACAGACGAAAGAAATGGCCCAACCCACCCCCATACACATGTATATACATACGTCCACACACGCAAATATACATACCTACACAACTTTCCATGGTTTACCCCAGACGCTTCATATGCCCTGATTCAATCCACTGACAGCACGTCAACCCCGATATACCACATCGATCATAATCACTCTATTCCTTGCCCTCCTTTCACCCTCCTGCATGTTCAGGCCCCGATCACACAAAATGTTTTTCACTCCATCTTTCCACCTCCAATTTGGTCTCCCACTTCTCCTCGTTCCCTCCACCTCCGACAGATATATCCTCTTGGTCAATCTTTCCTCACTCATTCTCTCCATGTGCACAAACCATTTCAAAACACCCACTTCCGCTCTCTCAACCACGCTCTTTTTATTTCCACACATCTCTCTTACCCTTACGTTACTTAGTCGATCAAACCACCTCACACCACACATTGTCCTCAAACATCTCATTTCCAGCAAATCCATCCTCCTGCGCACCACTCTATCCATAGCCCACGCCTCACAACCATACAACTATTCCTTCAAACATACACATTTTTGCTTTCCGAGATAATGTTCTCGACTTCCACACATTCTTCAAGGCTTCCAGGATTCTCGCCCCCTCCCCACCCTATGATCCACTTCCGCTTCCATGGTTCCATCCGCTGCCAGATCCACTCCCAGATATCTAAGACACTTTACTTCCTCCAGTTTTTCTACATTCAAACTTACCTCCCAATTGACTTGACCCTCAACCCTACTGTACCTAATTACATTGCTCTTATTTACATTTACTCTTAACTTTCTTCTTTCACACACTTTCCCAAACTCAGTCACCAGCTTCTGTAGTTTCTCACATGAATCAGCCACCAGCGCTGTATCATCATCGAATAACAACTGACTCACTTCCCAAGCTCTCTCATCCCCAACAGACTTCATACTTGTCCCTCTTTCCAAAACTCTTGCATTCACCTATCCCTAACAACCCCATCCATAAACAAATTAAACAACCATGGAGACATCACAAACCCCTGCTGCAAACCTACATTCACTGAGAACCAATCACTTTCCTCTCTTCCTACACGTACACATGCCTTACTTCCTCGATAAAAACTTTTCACTGCTTCTAACAACTTGCCTCCCACACCATATATTCTTAATACCTTCCACAGAGCATCTCTATCAACTCTATCATATGCCTTCTCCAGATCCATAAATGCTACATACAAATGCATTTGCTTTTCTAAGTATTTCTCACGTACATTCTTTAAAGCAAACACCTGATCCACACATCTTCTACCACTTCTGAAACCACACTGCTCTTCCCCAATCTGTATGGGTTTTCAGAAAAGAAGAGTGAATGTTGGAGTGAAGAAGGTGGTGAGAGTAAGTGAGCTTGGGAAGGAGACTTGTGTGAGTAAGTACCAAGAGAAACTCAGTACAGAATGGAAAAAGGTGAGAACAATGGAAGTAAGGGGAGTGGGGGAGGAATGGGATGTATTTAGGGAAGCAGTGATGGATTGCGCAAAAGATGCTTGTGGCATGAGAAGAGTGGGAGGTGGGTTGATTAGAAAGGGTAGTGAGTGGTGGGATGAAGAAGTAAGATTATTAGTGAAAGAGAAGAGAGAGGCATTTGGACGATTTTTGCAGGGAAAAAATGCAGTTGAGTGGGAGATGTATAAAAGAAAGAGACAGGAGGTCAGGAGAAAGGTGCAAGAGGTGAAAAAGAGGGCAACTGAGAGTTGGGGTGAGAGAGTACCATTAAATATTAGGGAGAATAAAACAATGTTCTGGAAGGAGGTAAATAAAGTGCGTAAGACAAGGGAGCAAATGGGAACTTCAGTGAAGGGCGCAAATGGGGAGGTGATAACAAGTAGTGGTGATATGAGAAGGAGATTGAGTGAGTATTTTGAAGGTTTGTTGAATGTGTTTGATGATAGAGTGGCAGATATAGGGTGTTTTGGTCGAGGTGGTGTGCAGAGTGATAGGGTTAGGGAAAATGATTTGGTAAACAGAGAAGAGGTAGAAAACGCTTTGCGGAAGATGAAAGCCGGCAAGGCAGAAGGTTTGGATGGTATTGCAGTGGAATTTATAAAAAAAAGGGGGTGACTATATTATTGACTGGTTGGTAAGGTTATTTAATGTATGTATGACTCATGGTGAGGTGCCTGAAGATTGGGGGAATGCGTGCATAGTCCCATTGTACAAAGGCAAAGGGGATAAGAGTGAGTGCTAAAATTACAGACGTATAAGTTTGTTGAGTATTCCTGATAAATTATATGGGAGGGTATTGATTGAGCGGGTGAAGGCATGTGCAGATTATCAGATATATATATATATATATATATATATATATATATATATATATATATATATATATATATATATATATATATATATATATATATATATATATATATATATATATATATATATATATATATATATATATATATATATATATATATATATATATATATATATATATATATATATATATATATATATATATATATATATATATATATATATATATATATATATATATATATATATATATATATATATATATATATATATATATTATATATATATATATATATATATATATATATATATATATATATATATATATATATATATATATATATATATATATATATATATATATATATATATATATATATATATATATTTATTTATCTATCTATTTTGCTTTGTCGCTGTCTCTGCGTTTGCGAGGTAGCGCAAGGAAACAGACGAAAGAAATGGCCCAACTCACCCACATACACATGTATATAAATACACGCCCACACATGCAAATATACATACCTATACATCTCAATGTACACATATATATACAAACACAGACACATACATATATACCCATGCGCACAATTCACACTGTCTGCCTTTATTCATTCTCATCGCCACTTCGCCACACATGTAATACAATCCCCCTACCTCCTTATGTGTGCGATGTAGCGCTACGAAAAGACAACAAAGGCCCCATTCGTTCACACTCAGTCTCTAGCTGTCATGCAATAATGCCCGAAACCACAGCTCCCTTTCCATATCCAGGCCCCACACAACTTTCCATGGTTTACCGCAGACGCTTCACATGCCCAGATTCAATCCGCTGACAGCACGTCAACCCCGGTATGCCACATCGATCCAATTCACCCTATTCCTTGCCCGCCTTTCACCCTCCTGCATGTTCAGGCCCCGATAACTCAAAATCTTTTTCACTCCATCTTTCCACCTCCAATTTGGTCTCGCACTTCTCCTCGTTCCCTCCACCTCCGACACATATATTCTCTTGGTCATTCTTTCCTCAATCAATCTCTCCATGTCCCCAAACCATTTCAAAACACCCTCTTCTGCTCTCTCAACCACGCTCTTTTTATTTCCACACATCTCTCTTACCCTTACATTACTTACTCGATCAAACCACCTCACACCACACATTGTCCTCAAACATCTCATTTCCAGCACGTCCAACCTCCTGCGCTCAACTCTACAACAACATACAACATTGTTGGAACGACTATTCCTTCAAACATACCCATTTTTGCTTTCCGAGATAATGTTCTCGATTTCCAAACATTCTTCAAGGCTCCCAGGATTCTCACCCCCTCCCCCATCCTATGATTCACTTCCGCTTCCATGGATCCATCCGCTGCCAGATCCACTCCCAGATATCTAAAATACTTTACTTCTTCCAGTTTTTCTACATTCAAACTTACATCCCAATTGACTTGACCCTCAACCCAACTGTATCTAATAACCTTCCTCTTATTCACATTTACTCTTAACTTTCTTCTTTCACACACTTTACCAAACTCAGTCACCAGCTTTTGCAGTTTCTCACATGAATCAGCCACCAGCGCTGTATCATCAACGAACAACAACTGACTCACTCCCCAAGCTCTCTCATCCAGAAAAAACTTCATACTTGCCCCTCTTTCCAAAACTCTTGCATTCACTTCCGTAACAACCCCATCCAAAAACAAATTAAACAGCCATGGAGACATCACACATCCCTTCCGCAAACCTACATTCACTGAGAACCAATCACTTTCCTCTCTTCCTACACGTACACATGCCTTACATCCTCGATAAAAACTTTTCACTGCTTCTAACAACTTGCCTCCCACACCATATATTCTTAATACCTTCCACAGACCATCTCTATCAACTCTATCATATGCCTTCTCCAGATCCATAAATGCTACATACAAATCCATTTGCTTTTCTAAGTATTTCTCACATACATTCTTCAAAGCAAACACCTGATCCACACATCCTCTACCACTTCTGAAATCACACTGCTCTTCCCCAATCTAATGATCTGTACATGCCTTCACCCTCTCAATCAATACCCTCCCATATAATTTACCAGGAATACTCAACAAACTTATACCTCTGTAATTTGAGCACTCACTCTTATCCCCTTTGCCTTTGTACAATGTCACTATGCACACATTCCGCCAATCCTCAGGCTCCTCACCATGAGTCATACATACATACATTGAATAACCTTACCAACCAGTCAACAATACAGTCGCAACCTTTTTTGATAGATTCCACTGCAATACCATCCAAACCTGCTGCCTTGCCGGCTTTCATCTTCCGTAAAGCTTTAAATACCTCTTCTCTGTTTACTAAATCATTTTCCCTAACCCTCTCACTTTGCACACTACCTCGACCAAAACACCCTATATCAGCCACTCTATCATCAAACACATTCAACAAACCTTCAAAATACTCACTCCATCTCCTCACATCACCACTACTTGTTACCACCTCCCCATTAGCGCCCTTCACTGAAGTTCCCATTTGCTCCCTTGTCTTACGCACTTTATTTACCTCCTTCCAGAACATCTATTTATTTTCCCTAAAATTTAATGATACTCTCTCACCCCAACTCTCATTTACCCTCTTTTTCACCTCCTCCACCTTTCTCTTCACCTCCTGTCTCTTTCTTTTATACATATCCCACTCAATTGCTTTTTTTCCCTGCAAAAAATCGTCCAAATGCCTCTCTCTTCTCTTTCACTAATAATCTTACCTCTTCATCCCACCACTCACTACCCTTTCTAATCAACCCACCACCCACGCTTCTCATGCCACTAGCATCTTTTGCGCAATCCATCATTGATTCCCTAAATCCATCTCATTCCTCCCCCACTCCCCTTACTTCCATTGTTCTAACCTTTTTCCATTCTGTACTCAGTCTCTCCGAGTACTTCCTCACACAAGTCTCCTTCCCAAGCTCACTTACTCTCACCACCCTCTTCACCCCAACATTCACTCATCTTTTCTGAAAACCCCCACAAATCTTCACCTTAGCCTCCACAAGATAATGATCAGACATCCCTCCAGTTGCCCCTCTCAGCACATTAACTTCCAGAAGTCTCTCTTTCGCGCGCCTGTAAATTAACACGTAATCCAATAACGCTCTCTGGCCATCTCTCCTGCTTACATACGTATACTTATGTATATCTCTCTTTTTAAACCAGGTATTCCCAATCACCGGTCCTTTTTCAGCACATAAATCTACAAGCTCTTCACCATTTCCATTTACAATACTGAACACCCCATGTATACCAATTATTCCCTCAACTGCCACATTACTCACCTTTGCATTCAAATCACCCAACACTATAACCCTGTGTTGTGCATCTAAACCACAAACACACTCATTCAGCTGCTCCCAAAACACTTGCCTCTCATGATCTTTCTTCTCATGCCCAGGTGCATATGCACCAATAATCACCAATCTCTCTCCATCAACTTTCAGTTTTTCCCATATTAATCGAGAATTTACTTTCCTACATTCTATCACATCCTCCCACAACTCCTGTTTCAGGAGTACTGCTACTCCTTCCCTTGTTTTTGTCCTCTCACTAACCCCTGACTTTACTCCCAAGACATTCCCAAACCACTCTTCCCCTTTACCCTTGAGCTACGTTTCACTCAGAGCCAAAACATCCAGGTTCCTTTCCTCAAACATACTATCTATTTCTCCTTTTTTCATATCTTTGTTACGTCCACACACATTTAGACACCCCAATGTAAGTCTACGAGGAGGATGAGCACTCACCGCGTGACTCCTTCTGTTTCCCATTTTTTAGAAAGTTAAAATACAAGGAGGCGAGGATTTCTGGCCCAACGCTCCCGTCCCCTTTAGTCGCCTTCTACGACATGTGATATATTGGAAAGGATCACAATTTTGCGAGTGATCAAGATATTCCTATGAGTCCACGGGGATAATGAAACAGGAAACGTTCCCAAGTGCACTTTCGTGTAATAATCACATCATCACGGGAGACAAAAGAGAGAAAAAATCAATCACATGTTTACCAAATGGCGTCCTAGCTTCGTCTCTTCGATGTATATCAACTGACTGTTATATTTCTCTCTTGTGTCTCCCCTGATGATGTGATTATTACACGAAAGTGCACTTGGGATCTTTTCATGTTTCATTTTCCCCTCGGACTCATAGGAATATATATATAAATATATATATATATATATATATATATATATATATATATATATATATATATGTATATATATATATATATATATATATATATATATATATATATATATATATATATATATATATATATATATATATATATATATATATATTTATTTTATTATACTTTGTCGCTGTCTCCCGCGTTTGCGAGGTAGCGCAAGGAAACAGGCGAAAGAAATGGCCCAACCCCCCCCCATACACATGTATATACATGGGTCCAAACACGCAAATATACATACCTACACAGCTTTCCATGGTTTACCCCAGATGATTCACATGCCTTGATTCAATCCACTGACAGCATGTCAACCCCGGTATACCACATCGCTCCAATTCCCTCTATTCCTTGCCCTCCTTTCACCCTCCTGCATGTTCAGGCCCCGATCACACAAAATCTTTTTCACTCCATCTTTCCACCTCCAATTTGGTCTCCCTCATCTCCTCGTTCCCTCCACCTCCGACACATATATCCTCTTGGTCAATCTTTCCTCACTCATTCTCTCCATGTGCCCAAACCATTTCAAAACACCGTCTTCTGCTCTCTCAACCACGCTCTTTTTATTTCCACACATCTCTCTTACCCTTACATTACTTACTCGATCAAACCAACTCACACCACACATTGTCCTCAAACATCTCATTTCCTGCACATCCATCCTCCTGCGCACAACTCTATCCATAGTCCACGCCTCGCAACCATACAACATTGTTGGAACCACTATTCCTTCAATCATACCCATTTTTGCTTTCCGAGATAATGTTCTCGACTTCCACACATTCTTCAAGGCTCCCAGAATTTTCGCCCCCCTCCCTCACCCTATGATCCACTTCCGCTTCCATGTTTCCATCCGCTGCCAGATCCACTCCCAGATATCTAAAACACTTCACTTCCTCCAGTTTTTCTCCATTCAAACTCATCTCCCAATTGACTTGACCCTCAACCCTACTGTACCTAATAACCTTGCTCTTATTCACATTTACTCTTAACTTTATTCTTTCACACACTTTACCAAACTCAGTCACTAGCTTCTGCAGTTTCTCACATGAATCAGCCACCAGCGCTGTATCATCAGCGAACAACAACTGACTCACTTCCCAAGCTCTCTCATCACCAACAGACTTCATACTTACCCCTCTTTCCAAAACTCTTGCATTCACCTCCCTAACAACCCCATCCATAAACAAATTAAACAACCATGGAGACATCAAACATCCCTGCCGCAAACCTACATTCACTGAGAACCAATCACTTTCCTCTCTTCCTACACGTACACATGCCTTACATCCTCGATAAAAACTTTTCACTGCTTCTAACAACTTGCTTCCCACACCATATATTGTTAATACCTTCCACAGACCATCTCTATCAACTCTATCATATGCCTTCTCCAGATCCATAAATGCTACATACAAATCCATTTGCTTTTCTAAGTATTTCTCACATACATTCTTCAAAGCAAACACCTGATCCACACATCCTCTACCACTTCTGAAACCACACTGCTCTTCCCCAATCTGATGCTCTGTACATGCCTTCACACTCTCAATCAATACCCTCCCATATAATTTGTCAGGAATACTCAACAAACTTATACCTCTGTAATTTGAGCACTCACTCTTATCCCCTTTGCCTTTGTACAATGGCACTATGCACGCATTCCGCCAATCCTCAGGCACCTCACCATGAGTCATACATACATTAAATAACCTTACCAACCAGTCAACAATACAGTCATCCACTTTTTAAATAAATTCCACTGCAATACCATCCAAACCTGCTGCCTTGCCGGCTTTCATCTTCCGCAAAGCTTTTACTACCTCTTCTCTATTTACCAAATCATTTTCCCTAACCCTCGCACTTTGCACACCACCTCGACCAAAACACCCTATATCTGCCACTTTACCATCAAACACATTCAACAAACCTTCAAAATACTCACTCCATCTCCTTCTCACATCGCCACTACTTTTTATCACCTCCCCATTTGAGCCCTTCACTGAAGTTCCCATTTGCTCCCTTGTCTTACGCATTTTATTTACCTCCTTCCAGAATATCTTTTTATTCTCCCTAAAATTTAATGATACTTTCTCACCCCAAGTCTCATTTGCCCTTTTTTTCACCTATTGCACCTTTCTCTTGACCTCCTGTCTCTTTCTTTTATACGTCTCCCACTCAATTTCATTTTTTCCCGGCAAAAATCGTCCAAATGCCTCTCTCTTCTCTTTCACTAATACTCTTACTTCTTCATCCCACCACTCACTACCCTTTCTAATCAACCCACCTCCCACTCTTCTCATGCCACAAGCATCTTTTGCGCAATCCATCACTGATTCCCTAAATACATCCCATTCCTCCCCCACTCACCTTACTTCCATTGTTCTCCCCTTTTTCCATTCTGTACTCAGTCTCTCCAGGTACTTACTCACACAAGTCTCCTTCCCAAGTTCAATTACTCTCACCACCCTCTTCACCCCAACATTCACTCTTCTTTTCTGGAAAACCATACAAATCTTCACCTTAGCCTCCACAAGATAATGATCAGACATCCCTCCAGTTGCACCTCTCAGCACATTAACATCCAAAAGTCTCTCTTTCGCGCGCCTGTCAATTAACACGTAATCCAATAACGCTCTCTGGCCATCTCTCCTACTTACATAAGTATACTTATGTCACCCCCTATATATATATATATATATATATATATATATGTATATATATATATATATATATATATATATATATATATATATATATATATATATATATATATATATATATATATATATATATATATATATATATATATATATATATATATATATATATATATATATATATATATATATATATATATATATATATATATATATATATATATATATATATATATATATATATATATATATATATATATATATATATATATATATATATATATATATATATATATATATATATATATATATATATATATATACATATATATATATATATATATATACATATATATATATATATATATATATATATATATATATATATATATATATATATATATATATATATATATATATATATATATATATATATTGCGAATAAAAGGGAAGGGAGATGGGGGCTGGAAATCCCCCCTTCTCGTTTTTTTTTTACTTTTCCAAAAGAAGGAACGGAGTAGGGGGCCAGGTGAGTACATTCCCTCAAAGGCCCAGTCCTCAGTTCTTAACGCTACCTCGCTACCGCGATTTCTACGACACGCAGGGAATACGTGGGAAGTATTCTTTCTCTCCTATCCCCAGGGATAATATATATATATATATATATATATATATATATATATATATATATATATATATATATATATATATATATATATATATATATATATATATATATATATATATATATATATATATATATATATATACATATATATATATATATATATATATATATATATATATATATATATATATATATATATATATATATATATATATATATATATATATATATATATATATATATATATATATATATATACATATATATATATCTATATATATATCTATATATATCTATATATATATATATATATATATATATATATATATATATATATATATATATATATATATATATATATATGCTTGTGGCATGAGAAGAGTGGGAGGTGGGTTGATTAGAAAGGGTAGTGAGTGGTGGGATGAAGAAGTAAGATTATTAGTGAAAGAGAAGAGAGAGGCATTTGGACGATTTTTGCAGGGAAAAAATGCAATTGAGTGGGAGATGTATAAAAGAAAGAGACAGGAGGTCAAGAGAAAGGTGCAAGAGGTGAAAAAAGGGCAAATGAGAGTTGGGGTGAGAGAGTATCATTAAATTTTAGGGAGAATAAAAAGATGTTCTGGAAGGAGGTAAATAAAGTGCGTAAGACAAGGGAGCAAATGGGAATTTCAGTGAAGGGCGCAAATGGGGAGGTGATAACAAGTAGTGGCGATGTGAGAAGGAGATGGAGTGAGTATTTTGAAGGTTTGTTGAATGTGTTTCATGATAGAGTGGCAGATATAGGGTGTTTTGGTCGAGGTGGTGTGCAAAGTGCGAGGGTTAGGGAAAATGATTTGGTAAACAGAGAAGAGGTAGTAAAAGCTTTGCGGAAGATGAAAACCGGCAAGGCAGCAGGTTTGGATGGTATTGCAGTTGAATTTATTAAAAAAGGGGGTGACTGTATTGTTGACTGGTTGGTAAGGTTATTTAATGTATGTATGACTCATGGTGAGGTGCCTGAGGATTGGCGGAATGCGTGCATAGTGCCATTGTACAAAGGTAAAGGGGATAAGAGTGAGTGCTCAAATTACAGAGGTATAAGTCTGTTGAGTATTCCTGGCAAATTATAAAGGAGGGTATTGATTGAAAGGGTGAAGGCATGTACAGAGCATCAGACTGGGGAAGAGCAGTGTGGTTTCAGAAGTGGTAGAGGATTTGTGGATCAGGTGTTTGCTTTGAAGAATGTATATGAGAAATACTTAGAAAAGCAAATTGATTTGTATGTAGCATTTATGGATCTGGAGAAGGCATATGATAGAGTTGATAGAGATGCTCTGTGGAAGGTATTAAGAATATATGGTGTGGGGGGCAAGTTGTTAGAAGCAGTGAAAAGTTTTTATCGAGGATGTAAGGCATGTGTACGTGTAGGAAGAGAGGAAAGTGATTGGTTCTCAGTGAATGTAGGTTTGCGGCAGTGGTGTGTGATGTCTCCATTGTTGTTTAATTTGTTTATGGATGGGGTTGTTAGGGAGGTGAATGCAAGAGTTTTGGAAAGAGGGGCAAGTATGAAGTCTGTTGGGGATGAGAGAGCTTGGGAAATGAGTCAGTTGTTGTTCGCTGATGATACAGTGCTGGTGGGTGATTCATGTAAGAAACTACAGAAGCTGGTGACTGAGTTTGGTAAAGTGTGTGAAAGAAGAAAGTTAAGAGTAAATGTGAATAAGAGCAAGGTTATTAGGTACAGTAGGGTTGAGGGTCAAGTCAATTGGGAGATGAGTTTGAATGGAGAAAAACTGGAGGAAGTGAAGTGTTTTAGATATCTGGGTGTGGATCTGGCAGCGGATGGAAACATGGAAGCGGAAGTGGATAATATGTTGGGGGAGGGGGCGAAAATTCTGGGAGCCTTGAAGAATGTGTGGAAGTCGAGAACATTATCTCGGAAAGCAAAAATGGGTATGTTTGAAGGAATAGTGGTTCCAACAATGTTGTATGGTTGCGAGGCGTGGACTGTGGATAGAGTTGTGCGCAGGAGGATGGATGTGCTGGAAATGAGATGTTTGAGGACAATGTGTGGTGTGAGGTGGTTTGATCGAGTAAGTAACGTAAGGGTAAGAGAGATGTGTGGAAATAAAAAGAGCGTGGTTGAGAGAACAGAAGAAGGTGTTTTGAAATGGTTTGGTCACATGGAGAGAAAGAGTGAGGAAAGATTGACCAAGAGGATATATGTGTCGGAGGTGGAGGGAACGAGGAGAAGAGGGAGACCAAATTGGAGGTGGAAAGATGGAGTGAAAAAGATTTTGTGTGATCGGGGCCTGAAAATGCAGGAGGGTGAAAGGAGGGCAAGGAATAGAGTGAATTGGAGCGATGTGGTATACCGGGGTTGACGTGCTGTCAGTGGATTGAAACAGGGCATGTGAAGCGTCTGGGGTAAACCATGGAAAGCTGTGTAGGTATGTATATTTGCGTGTGTGGACGTATGTATATACATGTGTATGGGGGTGGGTTGGGCCATTTCTTTCGTCTGTTTCCTTGCGCTACCTCGCAAACGCGGGAGACAGCGACAAAGCAAAAAGAAAAAAGAAAAAAAAAAAATATATATATATATATATATATATATATATATATATATATATATATATAAAATTATATATATTACATATATATATATATATATATATATATATATATATATATATATATATATATATATATATATATATATATATATATATATATATATATATATATATATATATATATATATATATATATATATATATATATATATATATATATATATATATATATATATATATATATATATATATATATATATATATATATATATATATATATATATACAACTCTGTAATTTGAGCACTCACTCTTATCCCCTTTGCCTTTGTACAATGGCACTATGCACGCATTCCGCCAATCCTCAGGCACCTCACCATGAGTCATACATACATTAAAAAACCTTACCAACCAGTCAACAATACAGTCACCCCCTTTTTTAATAAATTCCACTGCAATACCATCGAAACCCGCTGCCTTGCCGGCTTTCATCTTCCGCAAAGCTTTCACTACCTCTTCTCTGTTTACCAAATCATTTTCCCTAACCCTCTCACTTTGCACACCACCTCGACCAAAACACCCTATATCTGCCACTCTATCATCAAACACATTCAACAAACCTTCAAAATACTCACTCCATCTCCTTCTCACATCACCACTACTTGTTATCACCTCCCCACTTGCGCCCTTCACCGAAGTTCCCATTTGCTCCCTTGTCTTACGCACTTTATTTACCTCCTTCCAGAACATCTTTTTATTCTCCCTAAAATTTAATGATACTCTCTCACCCCAACTCTCATTTGCCCTTTTTTTCACCTCTTGCACCTTTCTCTTGACCTCCTGTCTCTTTCTTTTATACATCTCCCACTCAATTGCATTTTTCCCTGCAAAAATCGTCCAAATGCCTCTCTCTTCTCTTTCACTAATACTCTTACTTCTTCATCCCACCACTCACTACCCTTTCTAATCAACCCACCTCCCACTCTTCTCATGCCACAAGCATCTTTTGCGCAATCCATCACTGATTCCCTAAATACATTCCATTCCTCCCCCACTCCCCTTACTTCCATATTTCTCACCTTTTTCCATTCTGTACTCAGTCTCTCCTGGTACTTCCTCACACAGGTCTCCTTCTCAAGCTCACTTACTCTCAATACCCTCTTCACCCCAACATTCACTCTTCTTTTCTGAAAACCCATACAAATCTTCACCTTAGCCTCCACAAGATAATGATCACACATCCCTCCAGTTGCACCTCTCAGCACATTAACATCCAAAAGTCTCTCTTTCGCACGCCTGTCAATTAACACGTAATCGAATAACGCTCTCTGGACATCTCTCCTACTTACATAAGTATACTTATGTATATCTCGCTTTTTAAACCAGGTATTCCCAATCATCATTCCTTTTTCAACACATAAATCTACAAGCTCTTCACCATTTCCATTTACAACACTGAACACCCCATGTATACCAATTATTCCCTCAACTACCACATTACTCATCTTTGCCTTCAAATCACCCATCACTATGATACGGTCTCGTGCATCAAAACCACTAACACACTCATTCAGCTGCTCCCAAAACACTTGCCTCTCTTGATCTTTCTTCTTATGCCCAGGTGCATATGCACCAATAATCACCCACCTCTCTCCATCAACTTTCAGTTCTACACATATTAATCGAGAATTTACTTTCTTACACTCTATCACATACTCCCACAACTCCTATTTCAGGAGTATTGCTACTCCTTCCCTTGCTCTTATCCTCTCACTAACCCCTGACTTTAATCCCCAGACATTCCCAAACCACTCTTCCCCTTTACCCTTGAGCTTCGTTTCACTCAGAGCCAAAACATCCAGGTTCCTTTCCTCAAACATACTACCTATCTCTCTTTTTTTCACATCTTGGGTATTATATGGGAGGGTATTGATTGAGAGGGTGAAGGCATGTACAGAGCATCAGATTGGGGAAGAGCAGTGTGGTTTCAGAAGTGGTAGAGGATGTGTGGATCAGGTGTTTGCTTTGAAGAATGTATGTGAGAAATACTTAGAAAAGCAAATGGATTTGTATGTAGCATTTATGGATCTAGAGAAGGCATATGATGGAGTTGATAGAGATGCTTTGTGGAAGGTATTAAGAATATATGGTGTGGGAGGAAAGTTGTTAGAAGCAGTGAAAAGTTTTTATCGAGGATGTAAGGCATGTGTACGTGTAGGAAGAGAGGAAAGTGATTGGTTCTCAGTGAATGTAGGTTTGTGGCAGGGGTGTGTGATGTCTCCATGGTTGTTTAATTTGTTTATGGATGGGGTTGTTAGGGAGGTAAATGCAAGAGTTTTGGAAAGAGGGGCAAGTATGAAGTCTGTTGGGGATGAGAGAACTTGGGAAGTGAGTCATTTGTTGTTCGCTGATGATACAGCGCTGGTGGCTGATTCATGTGAGAAACTGCAGAAGCTGGTGACTGAGTTTGGAAAAGTGTGTGGAAGAAGAAAGTTAAGAGTAAATGTGAATAAGAGCAAGGTTATTAGGTACAGTAGGGTTGAGGGTCAAGTCAATTGGGAGGTGAGTTTGAATGGAGAAAAACTGGAGGAAGTGAAGTGTTTTAGATATCTGGGAGTGGATCTGGCAGCGGATGGAACCATGGAAGCGGAAGTGGATCATAGGGTGGGGGAGGGGGCGAAAATCCTGGGGGCCTTGAAGAATGTGTGGAAGACGAGAACATTATCTCGGAAAGCAAAAATGGGTATGTTTGAAGGAATGGTGGTTCCAACAATGTTGTATGGTTGCGAGGCGTGGGCTATGGATAGACTTGTGCGCAGGAGTATGGATGTGCTGGAAATGAGATGTTTGAGGACAGTGTGTGGTGTGAGGTGGTTTGATCGAGTGAGTAACGTAAGGGTAAGAGAGATGTGTGGAAATAAAAAGAGAGTGGTTGAGAGAGCAGAAGAGAGTGTTTTGAAGTGGTTTGGGGACATGGAGAGGATGAGTGCGGAAACATTGACCAAGAGGATATATGTGTCGGAGGTGGAGGGAACAAGGAGAAGAGGGAGACCAAATTGGAGGTGGAAAGATGTAGTGAAAAAGATTTTGTGTGATCGGGGCCTGAACATGCAGGAGGGTGAAAGGAGGGCAAGGAATAGAGTGAATTGGAGTGATGTGGTATACCGGGGTTGACGTGCTGTCAGTGGATTGAAACAGGGCATGTGAAGCGTCTGGGGTAAACCATGGAAAGCTGTGTAGGTATGTATATTTGCGTGTGTGGACGTATGTATATACATGTGTATAGGGGGGGGGGGTTTGGGCCATTTTCTTTCGTGTTTCCTTGCGCTACCTCGCAAACGCGGTAGACAGCGACAAAGTATAATAATAATGAAAATATATATATATATATATATATATATCTATATATATATATATATATATATATATATATATATATATATATATATATATATATATACATATATGTATATATATATATATATATATATATATATATATATATATATATATATATATATATATATATATAGATATATATATATATATATATATACATATATATATAATATATATATATATATATATATATATATATATATATATATATATATATATATATATATATATATATATTTTTTTTTTTTTTTTTTTTCTTTTATACCTCGTCGCTGTCTCCCGCGGTTGCGAGGTAGCGCAAGGAAACAGACGAAAGAAATGGCCCAACCCCCCCCATACACATGTACATACACACGTCCACACACGCAAATATACATACCTACACAGCTTTCCATGGTTTACCCCGGACGCTTCACATGCCTTGATTCAATCCACTGACAGCACGTCAACCCCTGTATACCACATCGCTCCAATTCACTCTATTCCTTGCCCTCCTTTCACCCTCCTGCATGTTCAGGCCCCGATCACACAAAATCCTTTTCACTCCATCTTTCCACCTCCAATTTGGTCTCCCTCTTCTCCTCGTTCCCTCCACCTCCGACACATATATCCTCTTGGTCAATCTTTCCTCACTCATTCTCTCCATGTGCCCAAACCATTTCAAAACACCCTCTTCTGCTCTCTCAACCACGCTCTTTTTATTTCCACACATCTCTCTTACCCTTACGCTACTTACTCGATCAAACCACCTCACACCACACATTGTCCTCAAACATCTCATTTCCAGCACATCCATCCTCCTGCGCACAACTCTATCCATAGCCCACGCCTCGCAACCATACAACATTGTTGGAACCACTATTCCTTCAAACATATATTTTTTTTTTTTTTTTTTTTTTTCTTTTATACCTCGTCGCTGTCTCCCGCGGTTGCGAGGTAGCGCAAGGAAACAGACGAAAGAAATGGCCCAACCCCCCCCATACACATGTACATACACACGTCCACACACGCAAATATACATACCTACACAGCTTTCCATGGTTTACCCCGGACGCTTCACATGCCTTGATTCAATCCACTGACAGCACGTCAAACCCTGTATACCACATCGCTCCAATTCACTCTATTCCTTGCCCTCCTTTCACCATCCTGCATGTTCAGGCCCCGATCACACAAAATCCTTTTCACTCCATCTTTCCACCTCCAATTTGGTCTCCCTCTTCTCCTCGTTCCCTCCACCTCCGACACATATATCCTCTTGGTCAATCTTTCCTCACTCATTCTCTCCATGTGCCCAAACCATTTCAAAACACCCTCTTCTGCTCTCTCAACCACGCTCTTTTTATATCCACACATCTCTCTTACCCTTACGCTACTTACTCGATCAAACCACCTCACACCACACATTGTCCTCAAACATCTCATTTCCAGCACATCCATCCTCCTGCGCACAACTCTATCCATAGCCCACGCCTCGCAACCATACAACATTGTTGGAACCACTATTCCTTCAAACATACCCATTTTTGCTTTCCGAGATAATGTTCTCGACTTCCACACATTTTTCAAGGCTCCCAAAATTTTCGCCCCCTCCCCCACCCTATGATCCACTTCCGCTTCCATGGTTCCATCCGCTGACAGATCCACTCCCAGATATCTAAAACACTTCACTTCCTCCAGTTTTTCTCCATTCAAACTCACCTCCCAATTGACTTGACCCTCAACCCTACTGTACCTAATAACCTTGCTCTTATTCACATTTACTCTTAACTTTCTTCTTCCACACACTTTACCAAACTCCGTCACCAGCTTCTGCAGTTTCTCACATGAATCCGCCACCAGCGCTGTATCATCAGCGAACAACAACTGACTCACTTCCCAAGCTCTCTCATCCCCAACAGACTTCATACTTGCCCCTCTTTCCAAAACTCTTGCATTCACCTCCCTAACAACCCCATCCATAAACAAATTAAACAACCATGGAGATATCACACACCCCTGCCGCAAACCTACATTCACTGAGACCCAATCACTTTCCTCTCTTCCTACACGTACACATGCCTTACATCCCCGATAAAAACTTTTCACTGCTTCTAACAACCTGCCTCCCACACCATATATTCTTAATACCTTCCACAGAGCATCTCTATCAACTCTATCATATGCCTTCTCCAGATCCATAAATGCTACATACAAATCCATTTGCTTTTCTAAGTATTTCTCACATACATTCTTCAAAGCAAACACCTGATCCACACATCCTCTACCACTTCTGAAACCACACTGCTCTTCCCCAATCTGATGCTCTGTACCTGCCTTCACCCTCTCAATCAATACCCTCCCATATAATTTACCAGGAATACTCAACAAACTTATACCTCTGTAATTTGAGCACTCACTCTTATCCCCTTTGCCTTTGTACAATGGCACTATGCACGCATTCCGCCAATCCTCAGGCACCTCACCATGAGTCATACATACATTAAATAACCTTACCAACCAGTCAACAATACAGTCACCCCCTTTTTTAATAGATTCCACTGCAATACCATCCAAACCTGCTGCCTTGCCGGCTTTCATCTTCCGCAAAGCTTTTACTACCTCTTCTCTGTTTACCAAATCATTTTCCCTAACCCTCTCACTTTGCACACCACCTCGACCCAAACACCCTATATCTGCCACTCTGTCATCAGACACATTCAACAAACCTTCAAAATACTCATTCCATCTCCTTCTCACATCACCACTACTTGTTATCACCTCCCCATTTACGCTCTTCAATGAAGTTCCCATTTTCTCCCTTGTCTTACGCACCCTATTTACCTCCTTCCAGAACATCTTTTTATTCTCCCTAAATTTACTGATAATCTCTCACCCCAACTCTCATTTGCCCTTTTTTTCACCTCTTGCACCTTTCTCTTGACCTCCTGTCTCTTTCTTTTATACTTCTCCCACTCAATTGCATTTTTTCCCTGTAAAAATCGTCCAAATGCCTCTCTCTTCTCTTTCACTAATACTCTTACTTCTTCATCCCACCACTCACTGCCCTTTCTAAACAGCCCACCTCCCACTCTTCTCATGCCACAAGCATCTTTTGCGCAATCCATCACTGATTCCCTAAATACATCCCATTCCTCCCCCACTCCCCTTACTTCCATTGTTCTCACCTTTTTCCATTCTGTACACAGTCTCTCCTGATACTTCCTCACACAGGTCTCCTTCTCAAGCTCACTTACTCTCACCACCTTCTTCACCCCAACATTCACTCTTCTTTTCTGAAAACCCATACTAATCTTCACCTTAGCCTCCACAAGATAATGATCAGACATCCCTCCAGTTGCACCTCTCAGCACATTGACATCCAAAAGTCTCTCTTTCTCACGCCTGTCAATTAACACGTAATCCAATAACGCTCTCTGGCCATCTCTCATACTTACATAAGTATACTTATGTATATCTCGCTTTTTAAACCAGGTATTCCCAATCATCAGTCCTTTTTCAGCACATAAATCTACAAGCTCCTCACCATTTCCATTTACAACACTGAACACCCCATGCACACCAATTATTCCCTCAACTGCCACATTACTCACCTTTGCATTCAAATCACCCATCACTATAACCCGTTCCCGTGCATCAAAACCGCTAACACACTCATTTAGCTGCTCCCAAAACACTTGCCTCTCATGATCTTTCTTCTCATGCCCAGGTGCATATGCACCCATAATCACCCACCTCTCTCCACCAACTTTCAATTTTACCCATTTAATCGAGAATTTACTTTCTTACATTCTATCCCATACTCCCACAACTCCTGTTTCAGGAGTATTGCTACTCCTTCCCTTGCTCTTGTCCTCTCACTAACCTCTGACTTCACTCCCCAGACATTTCCAAACCACTCTTCCCCTTTACCCTTGAGCTTCGTTTCACTCAGAGCCAAAACATCCAGGTTCCTTTCCTCAAACATACTACCTATCTCTCCTTTTTTCACATCTTGGTTACATCCACACACATTTAGGCACCCCACTCTGAGCCTTCGAGGAGGATGAGCACCCCCCTCGTGACTCCCTCTTCTGTTTCCCATTTTAGAAAGTTAATACAAGGAGGGGAGGATTTCCGGCCCCCCGCTCCCGTCCCCTCTAGTCGCTTTCTACGACACGCGAGGAATACGTGGGAAGTATTCTTTCACCCCTATCCCCAGGGATAATATACATATATATATACACACACACACACACACACACACATACGCACACACACACACATACATATATATACATATGAAAAATATAAGAAACAATTTAGAAAACAAACTTTTAGCTTGAAATGAATGAAAAAATGAACGTCACATAATGGTTCAACCTCTGGCTATGGAAAAGGAAATGTACAATTTATTCACACAAACGTCAATAGCAGTTCTCATCAATTTCACCACTGAATCAATAAGCTTCAATGTCTAAGCTACATTTTTCTCCAACTTCACTATTTTCTTGTCAAAACACCATGCATGAAAACTATCATATATATATATATATATATATATATATATATATATATATATATATATATATATATATATATATATATATATATATATATATATATATATATATATATATATATATATATATATATATATATATATATATATATATATATATATATATATATATATATATATATATATATATATATATATATCATATATATATATATATATGTATATATATATATATATATATATATATATATATCTTTCTTCTTTTCTTTCATACTATTCGCCATTTCCCGCGTTAGCAAGGTAGCGTTAAGAACAGAGGACTGGGCCTCTGAGGGAATATCCTCACCTGGCCTCGTTCTCTGTTCCTTCTTTTGGAAAATTAAAAAAAAACTAGAGGGGAGGATTTCCAGCCCCCCGCTCCCTCCCCTTTTAGTCGCCTTCTACGACACGCAGGGAATACGTGGGAAGTATTCTTTCTCCCCTATCCCCAGGGATAATATATATATGTCCTGGCCAGACTCCGACTGGACAAGGTTACACCTCGAGTGCAAAGTCACCTTGGCGAGGCCGTATCACTGGGAGTACAGTCCTGCCAAAGAACTGCACTCCAAAGGAGTCTACCTTCCTCTACTACCAGAAGTGCAGTCTTGGGCTGATGGAACCTTTAGAAAGGTCGTGATAACATTGGGTCTCTTTCAGAGATATTGGGCCTCGTTTAACTGGGCAAGTGACATCGCTTCGGGTCCAGTGCGGAGGAGGAGCCTTTCGCAGGGGAGGTTGTAGTACTGGCGCTGAATATGGGTGATCACACCTCCATAACGCAGTTGACGCATGATCTTGTTGAGCTGGTGTGTGGCGAAGCTGTTACGTGTAAAGGCAAAGGCATCGAAGTCCATCCTGACCATGTGTCTGGCCACGTGGAACTTGCATTGCTCTCCGCGGCTCTCGTACCTCTGAGCCCGTCCCACTGCAGAGGTGTACGTGTCTAACAAAGCGTACGTCCCGTCTGCCACCTTACTGAGGAACTGCCAGGAGGTGAGGACGTCAGCCTTCACTGCCTTCATCCTCGCTCTCATCTCTCCCAGGAGCCCGTCTTCTTGTGCCAATAAATATGTTGGCAGTTTGATTCATTTAGGAGGATATTTTGTTGATAGATGATATATATATATATATATATATATATATATATATATATATATATATATATATATATATATATATATATATATATATATATATATATATATATATATATATATATATATATATATATATATATATGTATTTGAATGGGATTGCAGTGGAATTTATTAAAAAAGGGGGTGACTGTATTATTGACTGGTTGGTAAGGTTATTTAATGTATGTATGACTCATGGTGAGGTGCCTGAGGATTCGCGGAATGCGTGCATAGTGCCATTGTACAAAGGCAAATGGGATGAGAGTGAGTGCTCAAATTACAGAGGTATAAGTTTGTTGAGTATTCTTGGTAAATTATATGGGAGGGTATTGATTGAGAGGGTGAAGGCATGTACAGATCATCAGATTGGGGAAAAGCAGTGTGGTTTCAGAAGTGGTAAAGGACGTGTGGATCAGGTGTTTCCTTTGAAAAATGTATGTGAGAAATACTTCGAAAAGCAAATGGATTTGTATGTAGCATTTATGGATCTGGAGAAGGCATATGATAGAGTTGATAGAGATGCTCTGTGGAAGGTATTAAGAATATATGGTGTGGGAGGAAAGTTGTTAGAAGAAGTGAAAAGTTTTTATCGACGATGTAAGGCATGTGTACGTGTAGGAAGAGAGGAAAGTGATTGGTTTTCAGTGAATGTAGGTTTGCGGCAGGGGTGTGTGATATCTCCATGGTTGTTTAATTTGTTTATGGATTGGGTAGTTAGGGAGGTGAATGCAAGAATTTTGGAAAGAGGGGCAAGTATAAAGTCTGTTGGGGATGAGAGAGCTTGGGAAGTGAGTCAGTTGTTGTTCGCTGATGATACAGCGCTGGTGGCTGATTCATGTGAGAAACTGCAGAGGCTGGTGACTGAGTTTGGTAAAGTGTGTGAAAGAAGAAAGTTAAGCGTAAATGTGAAGAAGAGCAAGTTAATTAGGTACAGTAGGGTTGAGGGTCAAGTCAATTGGGAGGTAAATTTGAATGGAGAAAAACTGGAGGAAGTAAAGTGTTTTAGATATCTGGGAGTGGATCTGGCAGCGAATGGAACCATTGAAGCGGAAGTGGATCATAGGGTGGGGGAGGGGGCGAAAATCCTGGGAGCCTTGAAGAATATGTGGAAGTCGAGAACATTATCTCGGAAAGCAAAAATGGGTATGATTGAAGGAATAGTGGTTCCAACAATGTTGTATGGTTGCGAGGCGTGGGCTATGGATACAGTTGTGCGCAGGAGGATGGATGTGCTGGAAATGAGATGTTTGAGGACAATGGGTGGTGTGAGGTGGTTTGATCGAGTGAGTAACGGAAGGGTAAGGGAGATGTGTGGAAATAAAAAGAGCGTGGTTGACAGAGCAGAAGAGGGTGTTTTGAAGTGGTTTGGGCACATGGAGAGAATGAGTGAGGAAAGATTGACCAAGAGGATATATGTGTCGGAGGTGGAGGGAACGAGGAGAAGAGGGAGACCAAATTGGAGGTGGAAAGATGGAGTGAAAAAGATTTTGTGTGATCGGGGCCTGAACATGCAGGAGGGTGAAAGGAGGGCAAGGAGTAGAGTGAATTCTAGCGATGTGGTATACCGGGGTTGACGTGCTGTCAGTGGATAGAATCAAGGCATGTGAAGCGTTTGGGGTAAACCATGGAAAGCTGTGTAGGTATGTATATTTGCGTGTGTGGACGTATGTATATACATGTGTATGGGGGGGGGGGCATTTCTTTGGTCTGTTTCCTTGCGCTACCTCGCAACTGCGGGAGACAGCGACAAAGCAAAAAAAAAAAAAAAGATATATATATATATATATATATATATATATATATATATTATATTTTTTTTTTTCATACTATTCGCCATTTCCCGCATTAGCGAGGTAGCGTTAAGAACAGAGGACTGGGCCTTTGAGGGAATATCCTCATATGGCCCCCTTCTCTGTTCGTTCTTTTGGAAAATTTAAAAAAAGATGAGAGGGGAGGATTTCCAGCCCCCCGCTCCCTTTCCTTTTAGTCGCCCTGTACGACATGCAGGGAATACGTGGGAAGTATTCTTTCTCCCCTATATATATTTATCTATTTATATATATATATATATATATATATATATATATATATATATATATATATATATATATATATATATATATATATATATATATATATATATATATATATATATATATATATATATATATATATATATATATATATATATATATATATATATATATATATTTATATATATATTTATATATATATATATATATATATATATATATATATATATATATATATATATATATATATATATATATATATATATATATATATATATTCCCTGGGGATAGGGGAGAAAGAATACTTCCCACGTATTCCCTGCGTGTCGTAGAAGGCGACTAAAAGGGAAGGGAGCGGGGGGCTGGAAATCCTCCCCTCTCGTTTTTTTTTTTAATTTTCCAAAAGAAGGAACAGAGAAGAGGTCCAAGTAGGATATTCCCTCAAAGGCCCAGTCCTCTGTTCTTAACGCTACCTCGCTATCGCGGGAAATGGCGAATAGTATGAAAAAAAAAAAATATATATATATATATTTGAATGGTATTGCAGTGGAATTTATTAAAAAAGGGGGTAACTGTATTATTGACTGGTTGGTAAGGTTATTTAATGTATGTATGACTCATGGTGAGGTGCCTGAGGATTGGCGGAATGTGTGCATAGTGCCATTGTACAAAGGCAAAGGGGATGAGAGTGAGTGCTCAAATTACAGAGGTATAAGTTTGTTGAGTATTCCTGGTAAATTATATGGGAGGGTATTCATTGAGAGGGTGAAGGCATGTACAGATCATCAGATTGGGGAAAAGCAGTGTGGTTTCAGAAGTGGTAGATGACGTGTGGATCAGGTGTTTGCTTTGAAGAATGTATGTGAGAAATACTTAGAAAAGCGAATGGATTTGTATGTAGCATTTATGGATCTGGAGAAGGCATATGATAGAGTTGATAGAGATGCTCTGTGGAAGGTATTAAGAATATATGGTGTGGGAAGCAAGTTGTTAGAAGCAGTGAAAAGTTTTTATCGACGATGTAAGGCATGTGTACGTGTATGAAGAGAGGAAAGTGATTGGTTCTCAGTGAATGTAGGTTTGCGGCAGGGGTGTGTGATATCTCCATGGTTGTTTAATTTGTTTATGGATTGGGTAGTTAGGGAGGTGAATGCAAGAATTTTGGAAAGAGGGGCAAGTATGAAGTCTGTTGGGGATGAGAGAGCTTGGGAAGTGAGTCAGTTGTTGTTCGCTGATGATACACCGCTGGTGGCTGATTCATGTGAGAAACTGCAGAAGCTGGTGACTGAGTTTGTTAAAGTGTGTGAAAGAAGAAAGTTAAGCGTAAATGTGAATAAGAGCAAGGCAATTAGGTACAGTAGGGTTGAGGGTCAAGTCAATTGGGAGGTAAATTTGAATGGAGAAAAACGGTAGGAAGTAAAGTGTTTTAGATATCTGGGAGTGTATCTGGCAGCGTATGGAACCATTGAAGCGGAAGTGGATCATACGGTGGGGGAGGGGGCGAACATCCTGGGAGCCTTGAAGAATATGTGGAAGTCGAGAACATTATCTCGGAAAGCAGAAATGGGTATGATTGCAGGAATAGTGGTTCCAACAATGTTGTATGGTTGCGAGTCGTGGGCTATAGATAGAGTTGTTCGCAGGAGGATGGATGTGCTGGAAATGAGATGTTTGAGGACAATGTGTAGTGTGAGGTGGTTTGATCGGGTAAGTAACGTAAGGGTAAGAGAGATGTGTGGAAATAAAAAGAGCGTGGTTGACAGAGCAGAAGAGTGTGTTTTGAAATGGTTTGGGCACATGGAGAGAATGAGTGAGGAAAGATTGACCAAGAGGACATATGTGTCGGAGGTGGAGTGACCGAGGAGAAGTGGGAGACCAAATTGGAGGTGGAAAGATAGAGTGAAAAAGATTTTGTGTGATCGGGGCCTGAACATGGAGGAGGGTGAAAGGAGGGCAACGAATAGAGTGAATTGGATCGATGTGGTATACCGGGTTGACGTGCTGTCAGTGGATTGAATCAAGGCATGTGAAGCGTCTGGGGTAAACCATGGAAAGCTGTGTAGGTATGTATATTTGCGTGTGTGGACGTATGTATATACATATGTATGAGGGTGGGTTGGGCCATTTCTTTCGTCTGTTTCCTTGCGCTACCTCGCAAACGCGGGAGACAGCGAAAAAAAAATAAAAAATATATATATATATATATATATATATTTTTTTTTTTTTTTGCCGCTCTCTCCCGCATGTGCGAGGTAGCGCAAGGAAACAGACGAAAGAAATGACCCAACCCACCCTCATACATATGTATATACATACGTCCACACACGCAAATATACATACCTACACAGCTTTCCATGGTTTACCCCAGACGCTTCACATGCCTTGATTCAATCCACTGACAGCACGTCAACCCCGGTATACCACATCGCTCCAATTCACTCTATTCTTTGCCCTCCTTTCACCCTCCTGCATGTTCAGGCCCCGATCACACAAAATCTTTTTCACTCCATCTTTCCACCTCCAATTTGGTCTCCCTCTTCTCCTCGTTCCCTCCACCTCCAACACATATATCCTCTTGGTCAATCTTTCCTCACTCATTTTCTCCATGTGACCAAACCATTTCAAAACACCCTCTTCTGCTCTCTCAACCACGCTCTTTTTATTTCCACACATCTCTCTTACCATTACGTTACTTACTCGATCAAACCAACTCACACCACACATTGTCCTCAAACATCTCATTTCCAGCACATCCATCCTCCTGCGCACAACTCTATCCATAGTCCACGCCTCGCAACCATACAACATTGTTGGAACCACTATTCCTTCAAACATACCCATTTTTGCTGTCCGAGATAATGTTCTCGTCTTCCACACATTCTTCAAGGCTCCCAGAATTTTCGCCCCCTCCCCCACCCTATGATCCACTTCCGCTTCCATGGTTCCATCCGCTGCCAGATCCACACCCAGATATCTAAAACACTTCACTTCCTCCAGTTTTTCTCCATTCAAACTCATCTCCCAATTGAATTGACACTCAACCCTACTGTACCTAATAACCTTGCTCTTATTCACATTTACTCTTAACTTTCTTCTTTCACACACTTTACCAAACTCAGTTACCAGCTTCTGCAGTTTCTCACATGAATCAGCCACCAGCGCTGTATCATCAGCGAACAACAACTGACTCACTTCCCAAGTTCTCTCATCCCCAACAGACTTCATACTTGCCCCTCTTTCCAAAACTCTTGCATTCACCTTCCTAACAACCCTATCCATAAACAAATTAAACAACCATGGAGACATCACACACTCCTGCCGCAAACCTACATTCACTGAGAACCAATCACTTTCCTCTCTTCGTACACGTACACATGCCTTACATCCTCGATAAAAACTTTTCACTGCTTCTAACAACTTGCCCCCCACACCATATATTCTTAATACCTTCCACAGAGCATCTCTATCAACTCTATCATATGCCTTCTCCAGATCCATAAATGCTACATACATATCCATTTGCTTTTCTAAGTATTTTTCACATACATTCTTCAAAGCAAACGACTGATCCACACATCCTCTACCACTTGCGAAACCACACTGCTCTTCCCCAATCTGATGCTCTGTACATGCCTTCACCCTCTCAATCAATACCCTCCCATATAATTTGCCAGGAATACTCAACAAACTTATACCTCTGTAATTTGAGCACTCACTCTTATCCCCTTTGCCTTTGTACAATCGCACTATGCACGCATTCCGCCAATCCTCAGGCACCTCACCATGAGTCATACATACATTGAATAACCTTACCAATCAGTCAACAATACAGTCACCCCTTTTTTAATAAATTCCACTGCAATACCAGAGATGGGTGATTATTGGTGCATATGCACCTGGGGATGAGAAGAAAGATCATGAGAGGCAAGTGTTTTGGGAGCAGCTAAATGAGTGTGTTAGTGGTTTTCATTCACGAGACCGTGTTATAGTGTTGGGTGATTTGAATGCAAAGGTGAGTAATGTGGCAGTTGAGGGAATAATTGGTATACATGGGGGTGTTCAGTGTTGTAAATGGAAATGATGAAGAGCTTGTATATTTATGTGCTGAAAAAGGACTGATGATTGGGAATACCTGGTTTAAAAAGCGAGATATACATAAGTATACTTATGTAAGTAGGAGAGATTGCCAAAGAGCGTTATTGGATTTCGTGTTAATCGACAGGCGCGCGAAAGAGAGACTTTTGGATGTTAATGTGCTGAGAGGTGCAACTGGAGGGATGTCTGATCATTATCTTGTGGAGGCTAAGGTGAAGATTTGTATGGGTTTTCAGAAAAGAAGAGTGAATGTTGTGGTGAAGAGGGTGGTGAGAGTAAGTGAGCTTGGGAAGGTGACTTGTGTTAGGAAGTACCAGGAGAGACTGAGTACAGAATGGAAAAAGGTGAGAACAATGGAAGTAAGGGGAGTGGGGGAGGAATGGGATGTATTTAGGGAATCAGTGATGGATTGCGCAAAAGATGCTTGTGGCATGAGAAGAGTGGGAGGTTGGTTGATTAGAAAGGGTAGTGAGTGGTGGGATGAAGAAGTAAGAGTATTAGTGAAAGAGAAGAGAGAGGCATTTGGACGATTTTTGCAGGGAAAAAATGAAATTGAGTGGGAGACGTATAAAAGAAAGAAACAGGAGGTCAAGAGAAAGGTGCAAGAGGTGAAAAAAAGGGCAAATGAGAGTTGGGGTGAGAGAGTATCATTAGATTTTAGGGAGAATTAAAAGATGTTTTTGAAGGAGGTAAATAAAGTGCGTAAGACAGGGGAGCAAATGGGAACTTCAGTGAAGGGCGCAAATGGGGAGGTGATAACAAGTAGCGGTGATGTGAGAAGGAGATGGAGTGAGTATTTTGAAGGTTCGTTGAATGTGTTTGATGATAGAGTGGCAGATATAGGGTGTTTTGGTCGAGGTGGTGTGCAAAGTGCGAGGGTTAGGGAAAATGAGTTGGTAAACAGAGAAGAGGTAGTAAAAGCTTTGCGGAATATATATATATATATATATATATATATATATATATATATATATATATACGAATAAAGTGTATATGAACGCGCACCTTCATAGAATATATAAAGCTCCATCGGCCAGGATTGAACCTGGGACTCCTTGTGCAAGAGGCAGGCATGCTAACCGCTAGGCTAAGGGACTGTATAATAGGAAACAACTATTCGAAATACTAAGTACTCGAATACCCTTCGTCTCACTATGGTGATCAACGGGGTCTATCGGTTGTTTCCGAACAGAACACATAGCCAGCTGAGAGCGTTTTACCGAACCTGACTGTACAACGCGGAGTTATATGAATACGAATAAAGTGTATATGAACGCGCACATTCATAGAACATACAAAGCTCCATCAGCCAGGATCAAACCTGGGACTCCTTGTGCAAGATGCAGGCCGGCTAACCGCTAGGCTAAGGGACTGTATAATAGGAAACAACTATTCGAAATACTAAGTACTCGAATACCCTTCGTCGCACTATGGTGAGCAACGGGGTCTATCGGTTGTTTCCTAACAGAACACATAGCCAGCTGAGAGCGTTTTACCGAACCTGACGGTACAACGCGGAGTTATATGAATATGAATAAAGTGTATATGAACGCGCACCTTCATAGAACATACTTCGAATAGTTGTTTCCTATTATACAGTCCCTTATCCTAGCGGTTAGCACGCCTGCCTCTTGCACAAGGAGTCCTAGGTTCGATCCTGGCTATTGGAGCTTTGTATGTTCTATATATATATATATATATATATATATATATATATATATATATATATATATTATCATTATTATACTTTGTCGCTGTCTCCCGCGTTTGCGAAGTAGCGCAAGGAAACAGACGAAAGAAATGGCCCAACCCCCCCCATACACATGTATATACATACGTCCACACACGCAAATATACATACCTACACAGCTTTCCATGGTTTACCCCAGACGCTTCACATGCCTTGATTCAATCCACTGACAGTACGTCAACCCCGGTATACCACATCGCTCCAATTCACTCTATTCCTTGCCCTCCTTTCACCCTCCTGCATGTTCAGGCCCCGATAACACAAAATCTTTTTCACTCCATCTTTCCACCTCCAATTTGGTCTCCCTCTTCTCCTCGTTCCCTCCACCTCCGACACATATATCCTCTTGGTCAATCTTTCCTCACTCATTCTCTCCATGTGCCCAAACCACTTCAAAACACCCTCTTCTGCTCTCTCAACCACGCTCTTTTTATTTCCACACATCTCTCTTACCCTTACGTTACTAACTCGATCAAACCACCTCACACCACACATTGTCCTCAAACATCTCATTTCCAGCACATCCATCCTCCTGCGCACAACTCTATCCATAGCCCACGCCTCGCAACCATACAACATTGTTGGAGCCACTATTCCTTCAAACATACCCATTTTTGCTTTCCGAGATAATGTTCTCGACTTCCACACATTCTTCAAGGCCCCCAGAATTTTCGCCCCCTCCCCCACCCTATGATCCACTTCCGCTTCCATGATTCCATCCGCTGCCAGATCTACTCCCAGATATCTAAAACACTTCACTTCCTCCAGTTTTTCTCCATTCAAACTCACCTCCCAATTGACTTGACCCTCAACCCTACTGTACCTAATAACCTTGCTCTTATTCACATTTACTCTTAACTTTCTTCTTCCACACACTTTACCAAACTCAGTCACCAGCTTCTGCAGTTTCTCACATGAATCAGCCACCAGCGCTGTATCATCAGCGAACAACAACTGACTCACTTCCCAAGCTCTCTCATCCCCAACAGACTTCATACTTGCCCCTCTTTCCAAAATTCTTGCTTTTACCTCCCTAACAACCCCATCCATAAACAAATTAAACAACCATGGAGACATCACACACCCCTGCCGCAAACCTACATTCACTGAGAACCAATCACTTTCCTCTCTTCCTACACGTACACATGCCTTACATCCTCGATAAAAACTTTTCACTGCTTCTAACAACTTTCCTCCCACACCATATATTCTTAATACCTTCCACAGAGCATCTCTATCAACTCTATCATATGCCTTCTCCAGATCCATAAATGCTACATACAAATCCATTTGCTTTTCTAAGTATTTCTCACATACATTCTTCAAAGCAAACACCTGATCCACACATCCTCTACCACTTCTGAAACCACACTGCTCTTCCCCAATCTGATGCTCTAAACATGCCTTCACCCTCTCAATCAATACCCTCCCATATAATTTGCCAGGAATACTCAAAAAACTTATACCTCTGTAATTTGAGCATTCACTCTTATCCCCTTTGCCTTTGTACAATGGCACTATGCACGCATTCCGCCAATCCTCAGGCACCTCACCATGAGTCATACATACATTAAATAACCTTACCAACCAGTCAACAATACAGTCACCCCCTTTTTTAATAAATTCCACTGCAATACCATCCAAACCTGCTGCCTTGCCGGCTTTCATCTTCCGCAAAGCTTTCACTACCTCTTCTCTGTTTACCAAATCATTTTCCCTAACCCTCTCACTTTGCACACCACCTCGACCAAAGCACCCTATATCTGCCACTCTATCATCAAACACATTCAACAAACCTTCAAAATACTCACTCCATCTCCTTCTCACATCACCACTACTTGTTATCACCTCCCCATTTGCGCCCTTCACTGAAGTTCCCATTTGCTCCCTTGTCTTACGCACTTTATTTACCTCCTTCCAGAACATCTTTTTATTCTCCCTAAAATTTAATGATACTCTCTCACCCCAACTCTCATTTGCCCTTTTTTTCACCTCTTGCACCTTTCTCTTGACCTCCTGTCTCTTTCTTTTATACATCTCCCACTCAATTGCATTTTTTCCCTGCAAAAATCGTCCAAATGCCTCTCTCTTCTCTTTCACTAATACTCTTACTTCTTCATCCCACCACTCACTACCCTTTCTAATCAACCCACCTCCCACTCTTCTCATGCCACAAGCATCTTTTGCGCAATCCATCACTGATTCCTTAAATACATCCCATTCCTCCCCCACTCCCCTTGCTTTCATTGTTCTCACCTTTTTCCATTCTGTACTCAGTCTCTCCTGGTTCTTCCTCACACAGGTCTCCTTCTCAAGCTCACTTACTCTCACCACCCTCTTCACCCCAACATTCACTCTTTTTTTCTGAAAACCCATACAGATCTTCACCTTAGCCTCCACAAGATAATGATCAGACATCCCTCCAGTTGCACCTCTCAGCACATTAACATCCAAAAGTCTCTCTTTCGCACGCCTGTCAATTAACACGTAATCCAATAACGCTCTCTGGCCATCTCGCCTACTTACATAAGTATACTTATGTATATCTCGCTTTTTAAACCAGGTATTCCCAATCATCAGTCCTTTTTCAGCACATAAATCTACAAGCTCTTCACCATTTCCATTTACAACACTGAACACCCCATGTATACCAATTATTCCCTCAACTGCCACATTACTCACCTTTGCATTCAAATCAC
Organism: Panulirus ornatus; assembly: GCF_036320965.1. Classification (NCBI taxonomy): domain Eukaryota; kingdom Metazoa; phylum Arthropoda; class Malacostraca; order Decapoda; family Palinuridae; genus Panulirus; species Panulirus ornatus. Next base: position 42,809,146 of record NC_092242.1, on the reverse strand, counting down.
CCATCACTATAACCCGGTCTCGTGCATCAAAACCACTAACACACTCATTCAGCTGCTCCCAAAACACTTCCCTCTCTTGATCTTTCTTCTCATGCCCAGGTGCATATGCACCAATAATCACCCACCTCTCTCCATCAACTTTCAGTTTTACCCATATTAATCGAGAATTTACTTTCTTACATTCTATCACATACTCCCACGACTCCTGTTTCAGGAGTATTGCTACTCCTTCCCTTGCTCTTGTCCTCTCACTAACCCCTGACTTTACTCCCCAGACATTCCCAAACCACTCTTCCCCTTTACCCTTGAGCTTCGTTTCACTCAGAGCCAAAACATCCAGGTTCCTTTCCTCAAACATACTAGCTATCTCTCCTTTTTTCACATCTTGGTTACATCCACACACATTTAGGCACCCCACTCTGAGCCTTCGAGGAGGATGAGCACTCCCCGCGTGACTCCTTCTTCTGTTTCCCATTTTAGAAAGTTAATACAATATATATATATATATATATATATGTATATGTATATATATATATATATATATATATATATATATATATATATATATATATATATATATATATATATATATATATATATATATATATATATATATATATATATATATATATATATATATATATATATATATATATATATATATATATATATATATATATATATATATATATATATATATATATATATGGGCTGTCACCCAGCAGCTAGCTGGTGCTGTGGACGGGAGTTCAGGCTTCATCTGGCCATCATATACAGCTGACCAACCAGGTGTATGGGTGTATACAGCCCCGCCCGCTTCCTCCACACGTCTCACAGGTGGCAGGAGGCAAGTGGCAGGGTGGCAAGTGGAGGAGGCATGAGGCAAGGGGCAGGAGGCAAGTGGCAAGTGGCAGAAGTCAAGTGGCAGGAGGCAAGTGGCACGCGACGTGTCGGTGATTTCAGACCCAAGTGACATGTGGCACGACGTGTACGGTGTCCCTGCTCAGCTCACAAGATGTCATCATCGGATGATGATGATGCCGATATAATTGCTGTGATCGGTGTTGTAATCGGCAGAAGAAAACGGAGTTATCATCAACAGTGTGGTGGATGAAGTGTAGACTATTATAGTGATTATTGGTAATTAGTGAATAACATTGTGCAAATATTGGAACATTTGCTGATGAGTGAAGACTATACGGGAAATAATGGTGCAAATTGTGCCATGATTAGTAACTGGAAGGTAACGTAACCATCACAGAGTGATTACACACATACTGCAGATATAAAGGTGACTGAGGATTATATAGCTTTGATATGGCAACTTTACTGATTAAAGTGACTGAGAAACACCAACAGTACCTGACTGTATTGTGACTATATGGACGATTTGAAAGTGATTAATTTCCTGGAGGTCTCGTTACTCGCGATTAATGGTCGAACCTGCTCTACACACCTGTCGGGCGACGGGAGTGAGGAGGATGAGTGGTGAGGTCAGGAGAGGCTGGTTCGTCCACCTCCCTGCGGTGCACGTCTCTCCAGATCCCACTGCCGGCAGGACGGCATCATCGCCTGCTACTCACAAATCCTGAGCTTCAAGAAAATCCACCAGATATACCTCAGTTTGATAAGTGATTCCAAGTGGAAATGAAAGCGGGAGCGGCTTCTGGCAGATGGTGTGTGTGACCAAGAGGGCGTTCCATCTGTCTCCAGTATTAACAGGGAAGAGGAGGCTGAGAGTTGAGAGCTGTGCTACACACACACACCCACACACGAGACTTATAGTGTAAACTGAAGACTCAGTGAAGGAGCTGTGTATAGCATGGAGGAAAGGGATGGCACTTTAACTGAAGACACAAGTAACGTCCATATTACGAAAGATGAAGAAGAGAAAGAAACGGATAAATAGTTTATAGTTGTGTTACTGGAGTGAGAGTTTTCATACATGGTGTTTTGACAAGAAAATAGTGAAATTGGAGAAAAATGTAGCTTAGACATTGAAGCTTATTGATACAGTGGTTGAATTGATGAGAACTGCTATTGACGTTTGTGTAAATGAATTATACATTTCCTTTTTCCATAGCCAGACGTTGAACCATTATGTGACATTCATTTTTTTTCATTCATTTCAAGCTAGAAGCTTCAGTTTTCTAAATTGTTTCTTACATTTTTCATATGTATATATATGTATGTGTGTGTGTGTGTATATGTGCGTATGTATGTGTATGTGTGTGTATGTGTATATGTATATATATATGTATATTATCCCTGGGGATAGGGGTGAAAGAATACTTCCCACGTATTCCTCGCGTGTCGTAGAAAGCGACTAGAGGGGACGGGAGCGGGGGGCCAGAAATCCTCCCCTCCTTGTATTAACTTTCTAAAATGGGAAACAGAAGAAGGAGTCACACAGGGAGTGCTCATCCTCCTCGAAGGCTCAGAGTGGGGTGCCTAAATATGTGTGGATGTAACCAAGATGTGAAAAAAGGAGAGATAGGTAGTATGTTTGAGGAAAGGAACATGGATGTTCTGGCTCTTAGTGAAACGAAGCTCAAGGGTAAAGGGGAAGAGTGGTTTGGGAATGTCTGGGGAGTAAAGTCAGGGGTTAGTGAGAGGACAAGAGCAAGGGAAGGAGTAGCAATACTCCTGAAACAGGAGTTGTGGGAGTATGTGATAGAATGTAAGAAAGTAAATTCTCGATTAATATGGGTAAAACTGAAAGTTGATGGAGAGAGGTGGGTGATTATTGGTGCATATGCACCTGGGCATGAGAAGAAAGATCATGAGAGGCAAGTGTTTTGGGAGCAGCTGAATGAGTGTGTTAGTGGTTTTGATGCACGAGACCGGGTTATAGTGATGGGTGATTTGAATGCAAAGGTGAGTAATGTGGCAGTTGAGGGAATAATTGGTATACATGGGGTGTTCAGTGTTGTAAATGGAAATGGTTAAGAGCTTGTAGATTTATGTGCTGAAAAAGGACCGATGATTGGGAATACCTGGTTTAAAAAGCGAGATATACATAAGTATACTTATGTAAGTAGGAGAGATGGCCAGAGAGCGTTATTGGATTACGTGTTAATTGACAGGCGTGCGAAAGAGAGACTTTTGGATGTTAATGTGCTGAGAGGTGCAACTGGAGGGATGTCTGATCACTATCTTGTCGAGGCTAAGGTGAAGATTTGTATGGGTTTTCAGAAAAGAAGAGTGAATGTTGGGGTGAAGAGGGTGGTGAGAGTAAGTGAGCTTGGGAAGGAGACCTGTGTGAGGAAGTACCAGGAGAGACTGAGTACAGAATGGAAAAAGGTGAGAACAATGGAAGTAAGGTGAGTGGGGGAGGAATGGTATGTATTTAGGAAATCAGTGATGGATTGCGCAAAAGATGCTTGTGGCATGAGAAGAGTGGGAGGTGGGTTGATTAGAAAGGGTAGTGAGTGGTGAGATGAAGAAGTAAGAGTATTAGTGAAAGAGAAGAGAGAGGCATTTGGACGATTTTTGCAGGGAAAAAATGCAATTGAGTGGGAGATGTATAAAAGAAAGAGACAGGAGGTCAAGAGAAAGGTGCAAGAGGTGAAAAAAAGGGCAAATGAGAGTTGGGTGAGAGAGTATCATTAAATTTTAGGGAGAATAAAAAGATGTTCTGGAAGGAGGTAAATAAAGTGCGTAAGACAAGGGAGCAAATGGAAACTTCAGGGAAGGGCACAAATGGGGAGGTGATAACAAGTAGTGGTGATGTGAGAAGGAGATGGAGTGAGTATTTTGAAGGTTTGTTGAATGTGTTTGATGATAGAGTGGCAGATATAGGGTGTTTTGGTCGAGGTGGTGCAAAGTGAGAGGGTTAGGGAAAATGATTTGGTAAACAGAGAAGAGGTAGTGAAAGCTATGCGGAAGATGAAAGCCGGCAAGGCAGCAGGTTTGGATGGTATTGCAGTGGAATTTATTAAAAAAGGGGGTGACTGTATTGTGGACTGGTTGGTAAGGTTATTTAATGTATGTATGACTCATGGTGAGGTGCCTGAGGATTGGCGGAATGCGTGCATAGTGCCATTGTACAAAAGTAAAGGGGATAAGAGTGAGTGCTCAAATTACAGAGGTATAAGTTTGTTGAGTATTCCTGGCAAATTATAAAGGAGGGTATTGATTGAAAAAACGGTGAAGGCATGTACAGAGCATCAGATCGGGGAAGAGCAGTGTGGTTTCAGAAGTGGTAGAGGATGTGTGGATCAGGTGTTTGCTTTGAAGAATGTATGTGAGAAATACTTAGAAAAGCAAATGGATTTGTATGTAGCATTTATGGATCTGGAGAAGGCATATGATAGAGTTGATAGAGATGCTCTGTGGAAGGTATTAAGAATATATGGTGTGGGAGGAAAGTTGTTAGATGCAGTGAAAAGTTTTTATCGAGGATGTAAGGCATGTGTACGTGTAGGAAGAGAGGAAAGTGATTGGTTCTCAGTGAATGTAGGTTTGCGGCAGGGGTGTGTGATGTCTCCATGGTTGTTTAATTTGTTTATGGATGGGGTTGTTAGGGAGGTAAATGCAAGAGTTTTGGAAAATGGGGCAAGTATGAAGTCTGTTGGGGATGAGAGAGCTTGGGAAGTGAGTCAGTTGTTGTTCGCTGATGATACAGCGCTGGTGGCTGATTCATGTGAGAAACTGCAGAAGCTGGTGACTGAGTTTGGTAAAGTGTGTGGAGGAAGAAAGTTAAGAGTAAATGTGAATAAGAGGAAGGTTATTAGGTACAGTAGGGTTGAGGGTCAAGTCAAGTGGGAGGTGAGTTTGAGTGGAGATAAATTGGAGGAAGTGAAGTGTTTTAGAATTCTGGGAGTGGATCTGGCAGCGGATGGAACCATGGAAGCGGAAGTGGATCATAGGGTGGGGGAGGGGGCGAAAATTCTGGGGGCCTTGAAGAATGTGTGGAAGTCGAGAACATTATCTCGGAAAGCAAAAATGGGTATGTTTGAAGGAATAGTGGTTCCAACAATGTTGTATGGTTGCGAGGCGTGGGCTATGGATAGAGTTGTGCGCAGGAGGATGGATGTGCTGGAAATGAGATGTTTGAGGACAATGTGTGGTGTGAGGTGGTTTGATCGAGTGAGTAACGTAAGGGTAAGAGAGATGTGTGGAAATAAAAAGAGCGTGGTTGAGAGAGCAGAAGAGGGTGTTTTGAAGTGGTTTGGGCACATGGAGAGAATGAGTGAGGAAAGATTGACCAAGAGGATATATGTGTCGGAGGTGGAGGGAACGAGGAGAAGAGGGAGACCAAATTGGAGGTGGAAAGATGGAGTGAAAAAGATTTTGTGTGATCGGGGCCTGAACATGCAGGAGGGTGAAAGGAGGGCAAGGAATAGAGTGAATTGGAGCGATGTGGTATACCGGGGTTGACGTGCTGTCAGTGGATTGAATCAAGGCATGTGAACCGTCTGGGGTAAACCATGGAAAGCTGTGTAGGTATGTATATTTGCGTGTGTGGACGTATGTATATACATGTGTATGGGGGGGGGGGGGTTGGGCCATTTCTTTCGTCTGTTTCCTTGCGCTACCTCGCAAACGCGGGAGACAGCGACAAAGTATAAAAAAAAAATATATATATATATATATATATATATATATATATATATATATATATATATATATATATATATATATATATATATATATATATATATATTATATATATATATATATATATATATATATGAATATATATATATATATATATATATATATATATATATATATATATATATATATATATATATATATATATATATATATATATATATATATATATATATATATATATATACATATATATATATGTATATATATATGTCTATATATACATATATATATATATATATATATATATATATATATATATATATATATATATATATATATATATATATATATATATATATATATATATATATATATATATATATATATATATATATATATATATATATATATATATATATATATATATATATATATATATATATATATATATATATATATATATATATATATATATATATATATATATATATATATATATATATATATATATTATATATATATATATATATATATATATATACACTTATATATATATATATATATATATATATATATATATATATATATATATATATATATATATATATATATATATATATATATATATATATATATATATACACTTATATATATATATATATATATATATGTATATATATATATATATATATACATATATATATTTTTTTTTTCAAACTATTCGCCATTTCCAGCGTTAGCGAGATAGCGTTAAGAACAGAGAACTGGGCCACTGAAGGAATATCCTCACCTGGCCCCCTTCTCTGTTCCTTCTTTTGGAAAATTAAAAAAAATTGAGAGGGGAGGATTTCGAGACCCCGCTCTCTCCCCTTTTAGTCGCCTTCTACGACACGCAGGGAATACGTGGGAAGTATTCTTTCTCCCCTATCCCCAGGGATAACATATATATATATATATATATATATATATATATATA
>NC_092242.1:42790108-42800108 GCF_036320965.1 Panulirus ornatus | reverse complement strand
TTCCACCTCCAATTTGGTCTCCCTCTTCTCCTCGTTCCCTCCACCTCCGACATATATTTCGTCTTGGTCAATCTTTCCTCACTTATTCTCTCCATGTGCCCAAACCATTTCAAAACACACTCTTCTGCTCTCTCAACCACGCTCTTTTTATTTCCACACATCTCTCTTACCCTTACGTTACTTTCTCGATCAAACCACCTCACACCACACATTGTCCTCAAACATCTCATTTCCAGCACATCCATCCTCCTGCGCACGACTCTATCCATAGCCCACGCCTCGCAACCATACATTGTTGGAACCACTATTCCTTCAAACATACCCATTTTTGCTTTCAGAGATAATGTTCTCGACTTCCACACATTCTTCAAGGCTCCCAGAATTTTCGCCCCCTCCCCCACACTATGATCCACTTCCGTTTCCATGGTTCCATCCGCTGCCAGATACACTCCCAGATATCTAAAACACTTTACTTCCTCCAGTTTTTCTCCATTCAAACTCACCTCCCAATTGACTTGACCCTCAAACCTACTGTACCTAATAACCTTGCTCTTATTCCCATTTACTCTTAACTTTCTTCTTTCACACACTTTACCAAACTCAGTCACCAGCTTCTGCAGTTTCTCACATGAATCAGCCACCAACGCTGTATCATCAGCGAACAACAACTGACTTACTTCCCAAGCTCTCTCATCCCCAACAGACTTCATACTTGCCCCTCTTTCCAAAACTCTTGCATTCACCTCCCTAACAACCCCATCCATAAACAAATTAAACAACCATGGAGACATCACACACCCCTGCCGCAAACCTACATTCACTGAAAACCAATCACTTTCCTCTCTTCCTACACGTACACATGCCTTACATCCTCGATAAAAACTTTTCACTGCTTCTAACAACTTGCCTCCCACACCATATATTCTTAATACCTTCCACAGAGCATCTCTATCAACTCTATCATATGCCTTCTCCAGATCCATAAATGCTACATACGAATCCATTTGCTTTTCTAAGTATTTCTCACATACATTCTTCAAAGCAAACACCTGATCCACACATCCTCTACCACTTCTGAAACCACACTCCTCTTCCCCAATCTGATGCTCTGTACATGCCTTCACCCTCTCAATCAATACCCTCCCATATAATTTACCAGGAATACTCAACAAACTTATACCTCTGTAATTTTAGCACTTACTCTTACCTCCTTTGCCTTTGTACAATGGCACTATGCACGCATTCCGCCAATCCTCAGGCACCTCACCATGAGTCATACATACATTAAATAACCTTACCAACCAGTCAACAATACAGTCACCCCCTTTTTTAATAGATTCCACTGCAATACCATCCAAAGCTGCTGCCTTGCCGGCTTTCATCTTCCGCAATGCTTTTAGTACCTCTTCTCTGTTTACCAAATCATTTTCACTAACCCTCTCGCTTTGCACACCACCTCGACCAAAACACACTATATCTGCCACTCTATCATCAAACACATTCATATATATATATATATATATATATATATATATATATATATATATATATATATATATATATATATATATATATATATATATATATATATATATATATATATATATATATATATATATATATACATATATATATATATATATATATATATATATATATATATATATATATATATATATATATATATATATATATATATATATATATATATATATATATATATATATATATATATATATGTATATATATATATATATATATATATATATATATATATATATATATATATATATATATATATATATATATATATATATATATATATATATATATATATATATATATACAGAAACAGAAGAAGGAGTCAAGAGGGGAATGATCATCCTTCTCGAATGCTCGGATTGGGGTGTCTTACTGTGTGTGGAAGTAACCAAGATGAGAAAGATGGAGAGATAGGTAGTATGTTTGAGGAAAGGAGCCTGGATGTTTTGGCTCTGAGTAAAACGATGCTAAAAGTGAGTTATTACACAGTTTGTGTAGATAGTGACACCACAGGCAAATTTTCTCTTTGTCCTTTTGTATATAAGATATCGTTATAAATATCAATTATGAAGTATTGGGATAAAGAATACTTCCCACGCATTCCTCACGTTTGGTAGAAAGCGACTAAAATGGACGGGACCGAGGGCTAGTAACCCTCCCCTCCTTGTATATTAACTTTCTAAAAGGGGAAACAGAAGGAGTCAAGCGAGGAGTGCTCATCCTCTTCGAAGGCACAGATTGGGGTGTCTAAATGTGTGTGGATGTAACCAAGATGAGAAAAAGGAGAGATAGGCAGTTTGTTTGAGGAATGGAACCTGATTGTTTTGGCTCTAAGTGAGACGAAGCTCAAGGGTAAAGTGGAAGACTGGTTTCGAAATGTTTTGAGAGTAAAGTCAGGGGTTGGTGAGAGGATCACATATTGTCTTCGGACATTTCATTTCCAACACATCCACCCACCTCCACACAACCCCAAGTCTTGGAACCATATAATACTGTTGGAACTACTATTCCTTCAATCATACCTATTTTTGTTCTCTGAGATAACGTTCTCTCCTTCCACACATTCTTCATCGCTACCAGAACCTTCTCCCTCTCCCCCTCCCTGTGAGTCACTTCCGCTTCCATGGTTCCATCCTCTACTAAGTCCACTCCCAGATATCTAAGAAACTTCACTTTCTCCATTTTCTTTCCATTGAAAGTTACATCCCAATTAACTTGTCCCTCAACCCGACTGAGGCTAATAACGTTGTTCTTGTTCAAATTTCTTTCAACTTTCTCCTTCCACACTCTTTTGCCAAATGTATATAGCTCAGTGCAATAGAGTAATAGCTGGAGAAGAGCATTGCTTGATAGGCGTCACATTCAGTATGGAATTTCAATATTTTTTCAAGGTTTTATTGAATGTCATTGATGTCGGACATATTGACATCATATTTAGCACATACATTCATCAGTCTTCCATATGAGTGCCACTTTTCTGAGGAGAGTATATGTAACATGCTTACGTTTGGCAGGACTAAACTCGTCATTAGGGAGCGATCACTTCTTCGTACCCTTATTGGGGGTTGAAAATGTTACATCTTTTCCGGATAGGGAACCTCACAAGCAAGATTAATGTGTTCGACTGAACCAGGATGCTGACCCTAACTCGTGCCTGATATAGGCTCTCCGATTAGCTTATGTGATACAGAATTACGTATTACTGACATTCAATAACATTCTTTGTATTTACTCAGGCTTGATTATTTTACCGATTATTCTATTACATATTGCAGTAAATCACATGAACCGTAAGTATATGGTGACATGAATATACATATACTTTTCAAAGGAGCTGATGGAAACTGTTTCTCCAATATGTACTGAGGATCGACCCTAGCACCATATGTCTGTTAACCAGTGCCTCTTTATCTCTCAACACGATTGGAATAATAGTTACCCACCTCAAATGTCGTTTTCTCTGATCTACTTTGTGTCACGTCTTCTGACTAATGCACCTGTGACCTTAGGAGTAACCCGCAAATACATTGAGATAAAGATGGATTACTTCGGAGTTCCTCTTGTCGATTTATGAAACATTCTTCGTTTCTTGTCGCGTTACTCATAAGGTCGCAGGACGTCAGTTATACGAGGCGGCATATCAAGTATAACACAGAAAACGTGGTGTGTGTTGGGGTAACTTTTAATCTAATGTTGGTGTAACGGTCTTAGGCACTAGTGATCAGTCATATGGTAAAGGACTTGATCCTGGGCACATATTAGTGTTATGTCCAAGTTGTTACTGCACAATGACCGTCCGCGGCTGAACTCATTTGAGGAGAGTGATCTCTCCTTCGATTATACATTAACATTCTTGATCTTTTCTTAGTTTATTAGTATTGATAGCTGTTTTATACACTGTTCTCTACAGTTAACAGTTAATTATATGATCCATGAGCGTAAAATTAATGAACTCGCTGTTACAGTGGTCAACTGCAGATTATATCAACCTTAAGCGATCCATTCTTCGATTAAGGAAAAAACGTTGTCCAATTTCACTTGACAATAGTTTCATAAATCATTCTGATACATATTGCAGTGAATTACATTAACCGAAAGCGTAAAGTGCATGAATGCACATGAACATACTACATACAAAAACTATATCGGCCGGGTTCCCACGCTGCTACAATGGGGGAACACGGCTGAACTCGTCGTGAGAAAGTGATCTCGTGAATTTTATAATTCCTTTTTCTAATTTCAAATATTATTTTTGTTCTTAGATGTTTTCCTATTCTACTACATTTGCAGGATATTACACGAACCATAAATGTAACGTGATGAAGACGCATCTACATGTACATGAACATACAAAAACGAGTCGGTGGTTCAGGCTCGTGCATACTGTTACAATATCCGCGGTTAAACTCGTCAGGAAGTAATCGCTTTTTCGAATATACAACGATATTCTCTTATTTTCCTTAATTTCATAGTCACGTTAACCATTTTGTATAACATTTTATTACATTTTCCAGGGATGTGTATTTTCTTTCATATACCTAAAAGAAATGCGTTCTTTTGCGTGCAGTGTCCCTTCATATAACGTTAAGTTTTCTCTTATGGATTTGGGGAATAATGTCAATCTTCTATTCATTTATCATGTCACTGACGATATCTTCGTTATATACCTTATCATTAAGGTATTGTATACATTTTCCATGAACGCCACATGCACATCCTTCTGTTTTTCTAAGCATTTCTCGAACATATTCAAAGCAAACACCTGATCCACACAAACTCTACCACTGTCGAAACCACACTGTTTCCCCCCAATCTGATGCTCTATTCTTGCTACAACCCTATCAATCGGCACTCTTCAGTACAACTTACCAGCTATACTCAATATGCTATACCTCAGAAATACGAACACTCATTTTTGCACAATATATGCATTCCGCCAATCCTCAAGCGCCTCACTATGATCCATACATACGATGAAAATCCTGCCTAACCAATCAAAGAAGCAATTCAATCGCAATATCATGCATTCCATCTGCCTTGCCACGTTTCATCTTACGCAAGGTTTTCATCACCTCTTCCCTTTTCATCAGATTAATTGCTTGACTCATACTTCGCATGTCTACCTAAACCAAACACCTCCTCCTATTCTATCAATAGTGGTGTTCCTCAGGGTCCTGTTCCTATCCCTACTCCCTTCTTACAAGAAATGATATTATCCCTTCTGTGTCCAAGCCTTTTTATTCAGTCCAATGCTCATTATTCTACTTTAAATAAGTGAACTCACTATTCTTCCTCTCCTCACTTTAATACTCGATCTCTTTCTCATACTGATCATATTTCATTTCTCATTTTGGACTTATGAAGCACCTCGAAATGGGAAAACAGTAACCTTCATAGATTTCATAATCCTATAAGATAATTTCTCCTTGTAACTCTGTGTAGGAATTATCTGCTTCCACTCTGTTCAATATCAAAACAAAACACTTCAACCCTGCAATAATAAAGACAACATTTTTAACGTTAGCCGAGATGGTACGGACAGCTGAGGCCCTAGAAAAGGCAATACCATTAACGCCATATATGAATATATATATATATATATATATATATATATATATATATATATATATATATATATATATTTTTTTTTTTTTTTTTTCATACTATTTGCCATTTCCCGCATTAGCGAGGTAGCGTCAAGAACAGAGGACTGGGCCTCTGAGGGAATATCCTCACCTGGCCCCCTTCTCTGCTCCTTCTTTTGGAAAAAAAAAAAAAAAAAATATATATATATATATATATATATATATATATATATATATATATATATATATATATATATATATATATATATATATATATATATATATAGATAGATAGGAAAGATTGACCAAGAGGATATATGTGTCAGAGTTGGAGGGAATGAGGAGAAGTGGGAGACCAAATTGGAGGTGGAAAAATTAAGTGAAAAAGATTTTGAGTGATCGGGGCCTAAACATGCAAGAGGGTAAAAGGCGTGAGAGGAATAGAGTGATTTGGAACGATGTGGTATGCCGGAGTCGACGTGCTGTCAATAGATTAAACCAGGGCATTTGGAGCATCTGGGGTAAACCATGGAAACTTCTGTGGGGCCTGGATGTGGAAAGGGAGCTGTGGTTTCGGTGCATCATTACATGACAGTTAGAGACTGAGTGTGAACGAATGGGGCCTTTGTCGTCTTTTCCTAGCGCTACCTCGCACACATGAGGGGGGAGGGGGATGTTATTCCATGTGTGGCTGGGTGGCGAAGGGAATAAATAAAGGCACACAGTATGAATTATGTACATGTGTATATATGTATATGTCTCTGTGTGTATATATATGTGTACATTGAGATGTATATTTATGTATATTTCCGTGTGTGGACATGTATGTATATACATGTGTATGTGGGTGGGTTGGGCAATTCTTTCGTCTGTTTCCTTGTGCTACCTCGCTAACGCGGGAGACAGCGACAAAGCAAAATAAATAGATAAAAAATATATATATATATATATACACACACACACACACACACACATATATATATATATATATATATATATATATATATATATATATATATATACATATATATATATATATATATATATATATATATATATATATATATATATATTTTATTTATTTATTTATTTATTTTGCTTTGTCGCTGTCTCCCGCGTTTGCGAGGTAGCGCAAGGAAACAGACGATAGAAATGGCCCAACCCACCCCCATACACATGTATATACATACACGTCCACACACGCAAATATACATACCCATACATCTCAATTTACACATATATATATACACACACACACACACATGCATATATACCCACGCACACAATTCACTCTGTCTGCCTTTATTCATTCCCATCGCCACCTCGCCACACATGGAATACCATCCCCCTCCCCCCTCATGTGTGCGAGGTAGCGCTAGGAAAAGCCAACAATTGCCCCATTCGTTCACATTCAGTCTGTAGCTGTCATTCAATAATGCCCGAAACCACAGCTCCACTTCCACATCCAGGCCCCACACAACTTTCCATGGTTTACCCCAGACGCTTCACATGCCCTGATTCAATCCACTGACAGCACGTCAACCCCGAATACCACATCGATCCAATTCACTGTATTCCTTGCCCGCCTTTCACCCTCCTGCATGTTCAGGCCCCGATCACTCAAAATCTTTTTCACTCCATCTTTCCATCTCCAATTTGGTCTCCCACTTCTCCTCGTTCCCTCCACCTCTGACACATATATCTTTTTGGTCAATCTTTCCTCACTCATTCTCTCCATGTACCCAAACCATTTCAAAACACCCTCTTCTGCTCTCTCAAACACGTCCATTTTATTTCCACACATCTCTCTTACCCTTACATTACTTACTCGATCAAACCACCTCACACCACACATTGTCCTCAAACATCTCATTTACAGCACATCCACCCTCCTGCGCACAACTCTATCCATAGCCCACACCTTGCAACCGTACAACATTGTTGGAACCACTATTCCTTCAAACATACACATTTTTGCTTTCCGAGATAATGTTCTCGACTTCCACACATTCTTCAAGGCTCCTAGGATTTTCGCCCCCTCCCCCACCAAATGATTCACTTCCGCTTCCATGGTTCCATCCGCTGCCAGATCCACTCCCAGATATCTAAAACACTTTACTTCCTCCAGTTTTTATCCATTCAAACTTACCTCCCATTTGACTTGACCCTCAACCCTACTGTACCTAATAACCTTCCTCTTATTCACATTAACTCTTAACTTTCTTCTCTCACACACTTTACCAAACTCAGTCACCAGCTTCTGCAGTTTTTCACATAAATCAGCCACCAGCGCTATACCATCAGCGAACAACAACTGACTCACTTCCCAAGCTCTCTCATCCACAACAGACTTCATACTTGCCCCTCTTTCCAAAACTCTTGCATTCACCTCCCTAACAACCCCATCCATAAACAAATTAAACAACTATCGAGACATCACACACCTGTGCTGCAAACCTACATTCACTGAAAACCAATCACTTTCCTCTCTTTCTGCACTTACATATGCCTTACATCCTCGATAAAAACTTTTCACTGCTTCTAACAACTTGCCTCCCACACCATATATTCTTAATACCTTCCACAGAGCATCTCTATCAACTCTGTCATATGCCTTCTCCAGATCCATAAATGCTACATACAAATCCATTTGCTTTTCTAAGTATTTCTCACATACATTCTTCAAAGCAAACACATGATCCACACATCCTCTACCACTTCTGAAACCACACTGCTCTTCCCCAATCTGATGCTCTGTACATGCCTTCACCCTCTCAATCAATACCCTCCCATATAATTTACCAGGAATACTCAACAAACTTATACCTCTGTAATTTAAGCACTCACTCTTATCCCCTTTGCCTTTGTACAATGGCACTATGCACGCATTACGCCAATCCTCAGGCACCTCACCATGAGACATACATACATTAAATAACCTTACCAACCAGTCAACAATACAGTTACCCCCTTTTTTAATAGATTCCACTGCAATACCATCCAAACCTGCTGCCTTGCCGGCTTTCATCTTCCGTAAAGCTTTTAGTACCTCTTCTCTGTTTACCAAATCATTTTCCCTAACCCCCTCACTTTGCGCACCACCTCGACCAAAACACCCTATATCTGCCACTCTATCATCAAACACATTCAACAAACCTTCAAAATACTCACTCTATCTCCTTCTCACATCACCACTACTTGTTATCACCTCCCCATTAGCGCCCTTCACTGAAGTTCCCATTTGCTCCCTTGTCTTACGCACTTTATTTACCTCCTTCCAGAACATCTTTTTATTCTTCCTAAAATTTAATGATACTCTCTCACCCCAACTCTCATTTGCCCTCTTTTTCACCTCTTGCACCTTTCTCTTGAACTCCTGTCTCTTTCTTTTATAAATCTCCCACTCAATTGCATTTTTTCCCTGCAAAAATCGTCCAAATGCCTCTCTCTTCTCTTTCACTAATGATCTTATTTCTTCATCCCACCACTCACTACCCTTTCTAATCAGCCCACCTCCCACTCGTCTCATGCAACAAGCATCATTTGCTCACTCCATCACTGATTCCCTAAATACATCACATTCCTCCCCCACTCCCCTTACTTCCATTGTTCTCACGATTTTCCATTCTGTACTCAGTCTCTCCGAGTACTTCCTCACGCAAGTCTCCTTCCCAAGCTCTCTTACTCTCACCACCCTCTTCACCACAACATTCACTCTTCTTTTCTGAAAACCCATACAAATCTTCACCTTAGCCTCCACAAGATAATGATCAGACATTCCTCCAGTTGCACCTCTAAGCACAGTAACATCCAAAAGTCTCTCTTTCGCACGCCTGTCAATTAACACGTAATCCAATAACGCTCTCTGGCCATCTCTCCTACTAACATACGTATACTTATGTATATCTCTCTTTTTAAACCAGGTATTCCTAATCACCAGTCCTTTTTCAGCACATAAATCTACAAGCTCTTCCTAAGGGACTGTACAATAGCCTAGCGGTTAGCATGCCTGCCACTTGAACAAAGGGTCACAGGTTCGATCCTGGCTGTTGGAGCTTTGTATGTTCTATGAAGGTGCGCGTTCATATACACTTTATTCGTATTCATATAACTCCGCGTTGTACACTCAGGTTCGGTAAAACGCTCTCAGCTGGCTATGTGTTCTGTTCGGAAACAACCGATAGACCCCGTTGCTCACCATAGTGAGACGAAGGGTATTCGAGTACTTAGTATTTCGAATAGTTGTTTCCTATTATACAGTCCCTTAACGTAGCGGTTAGCATGCCTGCCTCTTGCACAAGGGGTTCCAGGTTCGATCCTGGCTGTTGGAGCTTTGTATGTTCTATGAAGGTGCGCGTTCATATACACTTTAT